>NC_087206.1:59505038-59523640 GCF_015104395.2 Macrobrachium nipponense
GAGGCACCGACTCTGGGGAAAGGCCAGAAACGCCGTTAGGAGCAGAGGCAGTGGTAGCCCTAGGGACTACAGGTGAACACCCTACTTTGGCATCTGCAGCAACTGTCGTAGAGGTGGAACTGTAGGGGAGGCCCTCACTTCGGCTGCTGCAACAGCCATCGTAAGGGTAAGACTCCAGGATGACTCCTGGTTGGGCAGTTCCTGGTCGTCCAGAGAAGGTGTAATGGTGAGGTCTGCTGGAGGTTCATCCTCGGCTGACAGAGGTGATTGCGAAGAAGAATCGTGTACTGGAGCTGGGCAATGGGCTACGTTAAGCTCCATGCCTGTTGGAGGATCTCTTGTAAGGGTATCCTTGATTAGGTTGGGCGCCGGTGCTATGTTTGTTGTGGCTCTATGTCCAAGCTGGACGGAGCATGGCACTGCTCAGTGCTGCCAAGTGGCACTGGCAGAGAGTCGACGTCAGGCATTGGGACGGGTATCGGAGGTGCCATACCTCTCGGTGTGCCCGGAGTGATGGGAGACAGGGTGTCCTGTCTCTTGTGGAAGGCTAAGCCTTGTGGAGAATTGACAGTGTCCGCTGCTGGTAGCTTACTAGGACACCTAGACCAATTTGTGGAGTGCCCTATTATGTTGCAGGTTTTGCAACGGAACTGCGAGTGATCAATCTCCCTCCTTGGTGACGGAGGAGACTGTTGGTGGCCGTACTTCCGGGAGGAAGTAGGTCTTGGATGGCTCCTTGCTTTGGAGTGGTTGGCTGTGGGGTTAGGACCCCTAGGTTTGTGTAAATGAGGGGACTTGAAGTCTTGCCCTAGGATGAGGTCATAACCTCCTGGAATGTAGCTTGCTGCCAGTATCGAACTAGTGATATCTGAAGACATGAATCCAGGGGCAGTTCCCCTGAATCTACCAATAGGTATTTGCACACCCTGACAGTTCCAATTAAATATTGAAAACCTGTGATCCATTACTACTGATAATTAATTATTATCATTTACACGTTTTAACCTAGGGATATTGCTCTGGATAACAATGGATTTCTGAGAGGAAAATTCATTACTTTCTTTTTCACTTTTATCTTTTCTTTTTTCTGGTGTTCTCACTCTTTTCCTATGATCTGACTTGGGCAGAGTTCCATTGGACGTAGTCAACTGTATTCCTTTTGGTTTATTTGTTTGTTTGTTGTATGGTGCTTTCATGTTGCATGGAACCAGTGGTTATTCAGCAACGGGACCAACGGCTTTACGTGACCTCCGAACCATGTCGAGAGTGAACTTCTATTCCTTTTGGTATCTCTGCTGTACATGATTTAAGAACCTGTAGTTTTGGTTGCTGGAGTGATATGCTATTTTCATTATTTAAAGAACATTCTGCTTTAGGTTTATCATTACCATGCTCCTCTCCACGTGGCGTTGTCTCAGCTTGGTTTGACTTTGTGACTGCAACGGATTCGTCCACAGGATGATGGGACCCTATTAGTAGGGCGAAAAGTTACGTGTTTCCCTCATCCTATTCATAACCAAAGTCGAGACGTTATATATGCCCCTGAACTGCTTTTATTGGACACCGAAGAAATTCAGCAGGAATTAGAGGAACAGAATGTGGCAAAGGTGGTCAGGATGAAAAAGAAGGTTGGGGATCAGATTGTTCCTCTGGCAACGCTAGTCCTCACTTTTAACACCTATAAATTACCTAATGCTATCAAGGCAGGATGGCTGAATTTCAAAGTCAAGCCATACATACCATCACCTTTGAGATGTTACCACTGCCAGATGTTTGGTCATTTGATCCAGAAATGTAGAAAGAAAATAAATGAAGAATCTGCTTTATGTTGTAATTGTGGCAATGAAGCACATGGACCATGCGATAGCCTCCAAAAAACCCTTTCATCATATCCGTCATTATCTTTTGCACATAAATCATCATTGATCCCAACTTTTCATTCATCTTTTCAACCATCCGCTGCTCAGCCTCTTTCACCTCTTTCATTCCCTCTTTTGCACTCCTCATCGCTCCTCTTAACCCTTCCAATTCCCTCTTATATTCCTTATTCTCAATCCTTATCCTCTCAAACTCTTCTTCCACTCTTTCCTTAGCTTCCCTCAACAACCACAACTCCTCCATCAGCCTCTCCACTTTAGTCAAAGATTCCATACTTATTTTCTTTACCAATCACACAACTCACTATACCAATCATCCTGCAGCTGCCACACCAGCAGTCCCTGTTCTGGTGCCAAAAAATAATGTGGCTGAATCACAAGCAAAAAACAAAAGCAAGCAACAAGATCTCCCACATTTACATTAATCATTCCGACCAACAAATTTTCCCACAGCCACACTTTCCCCTTTACATTACTAAATACATGTAGGGATATTGGCTTAACAAGATACAGAACACACAAAACACAAACACATGTACTGACCTTAGACTCGAGACACTCGGCGAGATGCTGTGCCATCCGCTGGATACAGTCGTCAAGACAAAACAACCTCTGAATTTCAATACATAAAGACAGACAAGCACCAAATCCATACAAGAAATCCAAAAAAAGCCACATAACAATCGCTATGTAAACAAATACCAACAACTCTAAAACATGACAAATCATGCAACAACTCAAAACCAACACAACCCACAAACATCAACACTGTCTCCAACAAACAACTCACTAACATCAAAACACAAAATGTACAACAAACACTCTTCAGCTCAACAACAACCAGACAGACACACACACAATGATACAATTTCAGTATCATTAAGAAACAACCAATAACAACTGACCATCAATAAACTCTACCAAAACCACTGTCCTCTATGACTGCTCATCATAGACTGACTATCCATCCACCACTTATGCTCTCTTTCTCTCTCTCTTCTGCTCTCTTTCAGAAAACCACATACATAAATACAGCAATACAAACACGAAACACGACTTATCAACCATGCAAAAACACTTAAACTCTTCTAATCGCTCCCAACCATTGCAAATAACCTCAGTATGCTCTCACTTTCTCTTTCTCACAAGCAACCCTCAAGAACATTGTCAAAAGCAACAACCAGATCTCTCATTCATAATGCCTATTAGTAATCTAGTCAAGTATTGAGCAGTACATGAATTTCTCCCTAGAGAATGAGTGTAAATAAAAAAAACGACAAAATTACATAAGGAATAGTTTTCATCAGAGAACATTGAGAATTACACAAAGTGTAGAGACTAAGGAATATCCTTAATCAAAAAAGTAAATTAAATTGAACAGTATATAAACAAGCCATGCTTTAAACAATACTGATTCAGTAGGCTAAGCTAAATGTACTATAGCATTCTTGCTGGCATTTAGTACTCCTAGTCTCCTGGAATGCTAGGTGCCTAGCATATGGCACTGTTATGACAGGCCTAGCGCCTCAGTGGCGTGATCGGTATGGTCTTTGGCCTGCCACCTTGGTGGTCGCGAGTTCGATTCTCGGGCATTCCACTGAGGGGTTAGAGATGTGTATTTCTGGTGATAGAAGTTCACTCTCGACATAGTTCGGAAGTCACGTAAAGCCGTTGGTCCCGTTGCTGAATCCTCCTAGATGCTGACCCCTTGACGTGGGTAGGGGGATTATGGACCAGCAGCTGGGGCGTGATGCCTGGTGGGGTTGCTTTCTCACTGGTCCTTGGGGCCCAGCTGCTGATCCAACTAAATTAGTCAGAACTTTTACTTCTTTCTGAAATTTTTTCATTCTTACTACATCCTTCTCCTTCATGTAATTTTTTTTTCTTTTTTTACATGCATTTCGAATTATGTGGAATTTTCCACCTTTGCTTAAATTTACTGGACCTGGTAAACAGAAAAGATATCATAGTTGGGATTGGGTTTTATATCTGAAGCTAAATAGTGGGAACCGTGGCAGGACCATCAACTGCCCGATAATGTTCGGACCTGAGTGATATCAGGCGGAACTATTTTGCAGGGCTGGACTATGGATTCCAGGGGGGTCTAGTTTTGAGGATAGGACTCTCGGCATTCTGTCCGGTTTGCCCATAATGTGATTAGGGTGGGGATTATTGTATTCTGGTAATACTCTCAGTCCTATCGAGCGGGTTTGGCTTACACTTGGGCCACTCTAATCATGTTGTGCCATCCCCCTGTGGGGTAGGGTAGGGATGCGGACATTTGGGAGTCGGTTCTCACTTGTGCCATTAGTGGAGGAATAAAATCCATGAAAGGCTGATGGTGTCTTTTTAAGGTTTTCAGGTTTATTTATATATATATATTTTTTTTTAACTTAAATCTTTATGAAATCAGAAAATAAAGATACAAGTACCCCTGGACCCTTTGATGGCGGTAAATCAGCACAGGTAATGACTACTGGAACCTCCCCTGACAACCTTCCTCTGGAAAAATAAAAAAAACTTCCAGTGTAATTACACTGAAACCCTATGCTCCTGTACAGAGTAAAGGGAAATTAAGCAGAGACATGTTTGAAATTGGACCTGGAATATTTGAAAAGTCATATGAAAAGTATTTAACTTTAAATTTGGAAGAAGATGGTTATGATATTTTTGCTGTATATCGAGACATTGTGAAGTGGTGTGGCCGAGAGCCTAAGATTTCTCATGCCAGAGAGACTGAAAATATTATCACACCTTGGAGAAGTCAAAGTACAATGTGCAGCACATGCTTTTTGGAATCACTCCAAGGGAATGATAAATGCTCCCCAACTGATGACATACGCCAAAGAAAAACTTGTAGGGGAACTAAAAGATCAAGGTGTAATAAGAGTTGAGCGAATAAAGAAGAAGGTAATTGGAGTCTTAGTACCACTTCCAAATTTAATTGTTACATTTAATTCTACTCGATTGCCTACTACAGTAAAAGCAGCCTGGCTGCGTTTCAAGATTAAACAATATATCCCAAGACCGAGGAGATGTTTCCATTGTCAAGAATTAAGACATATGTTAGGGTCCTGTAGACAGAAACTGCAAGGCAAGCCAGCCACTTGTGTTAAATGCAGTGATCCAGAGCATGGCATGGCTGTGTCAGATATACCTGGCACTCCCACCTCTCTGAAGGCTGTACTAGTTATAAATGCTTTGGAGGATGCACCAATGTCATCCTCACACCCCTCCTCAGGCGACACCAGCTTTGTCTGCTGTTCCTGAATAACCACTGGTTCCCTGCAGTGTAAAAACATCATACAAACAAACAGTTATGACAAGCCTGTATGCTTTAAGGGGCTATATCTTTGAGGACTGTTCATGCCTTGATAATAGTACTGAATGGATTACTAATTTATAAGGCCAGAATTTCTGGTGAATGGGGCTCTGCCTAGGCATAACTACAGTGGAAAGAGGTGCTAAAGGCAAGGATAAAGAGGGAAGAAAACTATAAATGAAAAGATATGGACAGTACATAAAAAGCAGTTACAAAAGGATAGCAAAGAAGTGAAAGTAGCAGAATCTGGCACTCTGAATGTAAAGAGGCCAGGATCTTTTATAAGAATGTAGCACTAGTTTCTCTGGCCCCTGTTGGCTCCTCCTGGTGTTCTGGAATCCTCAGCAGCTTTTATCCTTCTTCTTGAAACTTCTCGGAGGTCTGTTTGATGATGCAGTGGGGTGACTGGAAAGATCCAAGTCCATAGCAGATGATGGAATAGCATCAGCTCCGACCAATGGCATTTGCCCCCATTCCTGATTCTGCTTGACACTGTTTCTGATGTTCTTCGGTAAACTGAGGGTCAGCAGAGTCCTTACGCTGGGACTGGTCTGCTGCTGATGAAGGGGAGGAGGAGGAGGTGAATACGGGTTCCTGAATTGGATGGACTAACTCTTAACATGGCAGCCCAGAGTGCCACCTTGGCACCCCCGAGTGAGATGCCCTCACATCCTCACCTCTACAGCATGGGAACCCTCATTGGGGATTGGGACAATAGCAAGCCCGAAACCTGACATGATTATGTTGAGCAGGTGTTTGGGAATTTCAATCCTACCCCCTCAGGAAGTTGCCCTTCTCCTGGGCTAGCACCTTGCTGGTAAAGGGAGTACATACTGCATTCCAGGCTTTCCCCCTCAACGAGTTACAAGATCTCAATCTCGTCCGAGAAGCAATCCTTGGGGCTTACGAGCTAACCCCAGACTGATGGAGGCAAAAGTGGAGGAGCATGCCAAACCTGGACAGAGTGGGTGGCCAAGAATACACCAGCACTCCAGAGGTGGATGAAGGCCTCCAAAGCAACATCCGTTTAGGAGTTCCTTGTACTATTCCAACCAGAGGACTTTCTATCCTATGCTTCCCCTGATCTTACCACCCACTTGGTGAACAAGGCCCCTACAACCATTTTGGAGTGCTGTAAGTAAGCTGATGTGTACAACACCCACCATCCACAGCAGAGTTCACTCAAGAAAAGGATTCAAAGGATTTGGACTGCTTCTCCCTCTCTCACTTGTAGCCATCTCCCCGCCTACCCAACGTTCAAATAATCCATCATGGAAGCCCGCGTATAGACAGTCTCAAACCCAGGCACACCACAGAGAAATGCCACTTTAACATGGATCCTCCACAGCAGGCTCCCACTATACCTCAGAATGGGAAACCCCAGAACAATAAGGATAATGGCCATTGGAATAGAAACAACAGGCCAAGAGCTACTGTGATGCATGCGGAGTGCATGGGCACAACTCCTCATGGGCTCATTGCCCCAAGAAAGCTGCTACTCCTGCCATTGCAATGGCAGAGGTCACTATACTGCCCACCAAATTTGAACATTCGACGACTCAGGTGCACAGCTATCCATAATTCAGGAAGATAGAATTCCTCATGGAGCTTGGGTTGAGAGACTTAAGTTAATCACAATTAAGAGCCTCAACTATGTTAAAATGTTCCTGCCTATCGTCTGGTTGAGAATACATGATAGCTCACCATTTTAAAATATGTACTTTGGCGGCAGCTACCTATATTCCCAAAAACTATAACATCTTGCTAAGACAGGATATCAAGCTTCCCCCTGTCTCAGGGCCCCACCCTTATCTAGCTCCAAACCTATTTTATGGTCCTCTGAGACCTGCCTATACACAGCCAGTGCCGCTAGAAGGCACCATGCTTCGTCCCTCCTAGACAATGAGCCACGTTCGAATCCTCTCACTCCACCAAGAACAGCCTCCATGCCAGTGTACAAGCTGGCACTTGTACACTGAACTGTGGCTTCTTAATTACTGAAGTTCAAGTACTTTCTTTCTGGCTTCTTTAAATGAAATCTTTCCATAAGTTTGTTTGCACCTCCTTTTCTAAAATAAATTTTATGCAACTTTTTGAGGATGCAGGATGATTTTCTCCACAATTTAATACAAGATGGTGGCTCATCGCATGGTCCATGTGCTTCATTGTCACAATTACAACATAAAGCAGGTTCTTCATTTATTTTCTTTCTACATTTCTGGATCAAATGACCAAACATCTGGCAGTGGTAACATCTCAAAGGTGATGGTATGTATGGCTTGACTTTGAAGTTCAGCCATCCTGCCTTGATAGCATTAGGTAATTTATAGGTGTTAAAAGTGAGGACTAGCGTTGCCAGAGGAACAATCTGATCCCCAACCTTCTTTTTCATCCTGACCACCTTTGCCACATTCTGTTCCTCTAATTCCTGCTGAATTTCTTCGGTGTCCAATAAAAGCAGTTCAGGGGCATATATAACTTCTCGACTTTGGTTATGAATAGGATGAGGGAAACACGTAACTTTTCGCCCTACTAATAGGGTCCCATCATCCTGTGGACGAATCCGTTGCAGTCACAAAGTCAAACCAAGCTGAGACAACGCCACGTGGAGAGGAGCATGGTAATGATAAACCTAAAGCAGAATGTTCTTTAAATAATGAAAATAGCATATCACTCCAGCAACCAAAACTACAGGTTCTTAAATCATGTACAGCAGAGATACCAAAAGGAATAGAAGTTCACTCTCGACGTGGTTCGGAGGTCACGTAAAGCCGTTGGTCCCGTTGCTGAATAACCACTGGTTCCATGCAACATGAAAGCACCATACAAACAAACAAACAAACAAACCAAAATGAATACAGTTGACTACGTCCAATGGAACTCTGCCCAAGTCAGATCATAGGAAAAGAGTGAGAACACCAGAAAAAAGAAAAGGTAAAAGTGAAAAAGAAAGTAATGAATTTTCCTCTCAGAAATCCATTGTTATCCAGAGCAATATCCCTAGGTTAAAACGTGTAAATGATAATAATTAATTATCAGTAGTAATGGATCACAGGTTTTCAATATTTAATTGGAACTGTCAGGGTGTGCAAGCCAAATATGAATCTCTAAACATTTTAATTAAAGAAAACTTACCAATAGGTATTGCCTTCAATACCTGTTGGTAGATTCAGGGGAACTGCCCCTGGATTCATGTCTTCAGATATCACTAGTTCGATACTGGCATAGAATCCAGAGGATTTCTGACTCATTAACTTGCAAAGCAGTTTTTAATAATAAATATTTTAGCCTTTATGGACATAATCCACGTTATCCAAAACCTATTGGATACAGAGTTTAAAAAATTTTAGATTATCGTATTCCAAAGGTCAAAGTCAAAGTCTGGCCATTTAAGTATTCTGTTGTGCCCCCTTGGAAGCTTGCTTCTGTGGAACACTGCAGGTTCTTCACTGGTAGCAAGGAAGAAGTGAGTGCTGGGATGCTGCGCATATCCTTTTTAGAACATTTGGCGGACCATAATGGTTCAGTCATAGCGTTTACAGATGGATCCAAGTCTGATGCAGGCGTTGGCTATGGAGTTGTATTTCCCAATTTTAATAAGAGTGAAAGGCTGCCAGATCAGTCAAACATTTTTACAGCAAAGTGTTAACAGTCCTTAAAGAGATTGCTTGTCATTCTGGAGAACACTGTGGTATATATTGCGATTCACTGAGTGTCTTGCAAACATTGAATTCACTTCATCCTATCATATTGAAATTTTAGAAAAGCTTCAGTTTCTTAAGACTAGTGATAGTAAAGTATCTTTCTGTTGGTCCCCTGCACATGTTGGTGTGGCAGGAAACAAAATAGCTGACTCAATTACCAAAACAGCTGTCAGCCAAAGTAATATAGCTAGGTGTGCACTCCCTACAAATGATATGTATCCAGTCATTGAATCAGCGTGCCTTAATTCCTAGAAATTTGCATTGGAGCTAGAAAAACAAAAAATGAAAGAAATAGCTACTGCTATCTTTCCTTGGAAGTATTCATCAATGACTAGGCAAAGGGAAGTAAATATTCAGTCGCCTTGGAATAGGTCATACAAAATACAAAAATGACACATGGCTTTCTGATGAGTGGGGATCATCAGCCTTACTGTAACGACTGCTTGGTACCATTGTCAGTCAGACACCTGATAGTTGAGTGCCCCAGTCTGTCAGATGAGAGAGAGAGAGAGAGAGAGAGAGAGAGAGAGAGAGGTACTTTCCTCCGCGTTGCAGGGGAACTGAAGGTGGGACACCAAGACTAACGATTTTAGGGGCAGATTTTAAAGAAAGCGCCCTGTTTAATTTTATTACTGCCATAGGTATTTTAAATAAGATTTAATTTTTACCATTAATCTTTTAAGTTCACAGGTTTTACGATTATTAATTTTTTTTGTCATGGGGATTTTCCTTTATTGATTTTATTTTACTAAAATGAAATGAGTTTTTGATGTTTTTTATTTTAAGTTAATAATTTTGTCTTGTGTGTGTATTTATGTGCATATAAATGTATTTGTTCGTTTGGATATGCATACATATGCTTTATATATTCCATTGTAGTAGTGTCAATAACCATTAGCAGTTACGACGCCAGATAATCAATAATAAATCAATCAATATGATCTTGTTTACCAAGTCTGGATCACCATTTACATCAATATCGTTTCCTCCGATATACAGGATAACAATGCCTGGGGAAAATGCCACCAATCATATGCTACCCCAGATTTTCCGAAAGTGCGACATTATAGAAGCTGGTTTAGCTTCACGTCACTTACTACAACAACATGTCATGAAATGACTTGGATGTTTTACATGGGAGGGTCCAATCAAAATAACGTTTCGTCTATATCATCTGGAATACGTCTAGATAGAAGGTAGCCATTTTCTCAACTTTATCCAGCAATCTATCTTCTTAGAAAGGAAGGTAAAAATTCCCACCGAGATAGTAGCAATGGATTAGGCTTCCGTTAGGATAGGCAATGATTGACCAAATCGGTCCGACTACTTATCTGTTTCTGGCTTAATAGGGCTGCCACCATCAGCTGGTCATGTCTTGTCTTTATCGCCAAGTATCACAACAATCCTTAAGATTTCATAAACATTTAATTACACAGATCACTGTTATAACACCCAAGCACTACTATCCTGATTACGGCACCACTTTATTCTGACTCTTGGAAATAAGTAGAGCATTTCAAATCTCTATGCGATCGAATAGCCTAAAACGTACCCTAAGTTTTATACTATGACACCCAGGTTACTCCACTTATTCTAAATAACACTTGAACATTGCATTGCATTGTGAATAATGAATCTATAGATTATGTGAACTTACTATTAATACAAATGGCTGACTCGTTATTCCTAGCCTGAATTGTCTGAGATTGGCGTTAGCACAGTCTCTAATTCGTAACCCTCATCCAAAGGACACCACAAGAAATTCTCCTTATTCTTAGATATGCATATCTCCTAAAGCAATTTCCCTGAATGAACTTTTAGATGAAAGGAATACGACTTGCAAGGATCCACACGATTTACGTCCATTCTGACTTGTGTCTTGACTATGGCTGATTCATCAAACAGACCTAATTAACTTGAAAGGTTCGGCTAGTTACCGAACCTACATAAATGATGACCGATCATTTTCATTCAAGCACTGTTAACATATATATTTATGATTAAATACGTGAAACAACCAAACACAATGCTTTTCACAATACAAACAACAAAATATATCTTTCTTCCACGCAATACGCATTTCCACTTTACAAGGAAAACACGCAAACTACATTAAAACTTGCGATGAAGTGCAACCTTTCTTGTCGGAGTTTTGACACTGAATCCACAGCAGCATTCCTCTCCCCTCTTATGGAGTGAGAACCTTCTCAACCAGAGGTGAGTACTCCCTCGTTCTCCTCACTAACCCGGTCCTTAGAAGATAAGACTAACAGTCGAATCTCTACATTAGGCTGTGCTCCGTCTTGTCACCAAGGTCGAGAAAATGCTGAAGAATATGGCAGTGTCGGAGGGTGTCAGTGCCACAGTCACCGCCTTACCAGATGACATTGTAACAGGCACCGCCCCTGTCCCCAGTTGTCACAGCATCTGAGGCAGAATCTTGCCTAGATTCTCCAGTGTCAGCCTTAGCAACATCATAGTCCCTCACAGGCCTCAGTTCAATGGGTGACATGTCCACAGGACGATGGTCACGCTTGACCCAAGATGCCAAACAGCCTCCTCCAGAGGCCCCTTCCCCAGGTCCAACTAGGAAGGCCCAGCACTGAGACTGGGAAAAGACAGGCGTTGAAAGAGCCAATGAGCTCTCCCTGAGTGCCCTGTAGAGTATATGCAGCTGTATCCCATGACTAAACATATAAATTTTTTTTTACCTAGTAATTATGTAGTAATGAAAAAAATATTGAAATATGTTGGATCCTTGCCTGTGTAAGGATTCAAGGAAAC
Organism: Macrobrachium nipponense; assembly: GCF_015104395.2. Lineage (NCBI taxonomy): Eukaryota > Metazoa > Arthropoda > Malacostraca > Decapoda > Palaemonidae > Macrobrachium > Macrobrachium nipponense. The sequence goes on from NC_087206.1 coordinate 59,516,726, forward strand.
GAAGAGGCTGATAAAGCAACTAAAAAGGCAGTCCACATGACAAGAGCAAATGTAAACATCCCAATTAGTGATTTTGATATATAAAAGCAGTTATTGTAAATAAGTGGCAAAATATATAGAATGATGAACCTATAATAAGTAATAAATTGAAACAGATAATCTTGTGTTGGAAAATAGTTCATCATATGAGAGAGAGAGAGAGAGAGAGAGAGAGAGAGAGAGAGAGAGAGAGAGAGAGAGAGAGAGAGAGAGAGAGAGAGGCGCACACAAGTAATTCAGACACATCTTCGAATAGGCTATGGGTGTTTGACACATAGACACTTAATGTACAGTCCACTTGGTACTCCTCCCGAACGCTCAGAGTGCAAAGTGTTGATAACAGTCAAATATGTATTGTGTGGATATCCAAAATATACCCTACAGTAATGATCAACTTTTGGAAATAAATCGATGACAAAATATTGTCAGTCTTCGACATTTTCAATTATTTCAATTTTAACATTCATGAAGAACTGTAATTAATAGATAAAATATAAAAACAAATAAGTAAATAATTAATTTAAAGATTTTGAATATTACTCAACTTACTCTGCTGTTAATTCAATTAATTTATTTTTTGTATGTATGGAAATGAGTAAATGTATTTAATGTGTGCATGCATTCCAGTGTAAAAGCATATGCCTTGTACAGTTTATGCCATTTAAATTTCATTTTCATTTATTCATCTCCATGCAAATGACACTATTTGGTCCCAGTTTTCGGCCTATGGCTGAGACCTGGCATTCCATCCTAATCATTTAATCATTACAGCCAGTCCTATGAGAGCTGAAAGTCAGCCCAGTGGTCCGGTTAAACTATTTTAATAATTTAATAGTACCTACACCTCTGTAGTCTTCCCAGAGCACCGCTATCCAGAGTTTGTATGAAAAAATTGTAACAAGCTACGATTGTTCTCCAGCTTGCAACTTAAGACATGTACTAGGCCCATTGTATCTTAATTTTGCATGTTGTGTGTGTGTGCTTATGTTCATGTATGACCCTTTCAATTTCATGTTGCTGAAAAAGCAGTAACTTCATGTTTATTTTTGTGCTTGCAGTTAAGTTAGTTGTATGTGCCCTTATTTCAGAAGTTCTTACGCATTTAAATTAATAATTAATTGCCTAATCGACTGACTTGCAACTTAATCTTTCACCAGGTAGGGGGTTAGCAGAGGAATGATGATCACAACCTATCGTCACTTGGTTGTAGCTGCCCACCAACGCATGAGTGGGCAGTTTTGTGGGAGTTTGGCTCTTCCGGTGGGTACTATCAGTAAGGCTATCACAGCCCATGAGTGAGTGGGACTTATCACAGTTTGTCTCCTCTTGGAACATCAGTTATCATTTCGGGTCATTGCTAACTGCTTCCGACTTGTCTTGTCTGGTAGGATCTGATGGTATCTGGAATGAAAGATCCTCTGAAGAGCATACAGGATAGGCTATGGGGGGTGAGATTTCAAGGTGCGGTGATCACAATGAGAGATTGCGCCAGTCATGCAAATATCAGATACATTTTTCAAACTTTTGTAAATTTTAAACACATTGTTTTAGTTAGTGGATATATATATTATATATATAATATATATATATATATATATATATATATTATATATATAATATATATATATATATATTATATATATATATATATATATATATATATATATAGATTATAATATAATATAATATATATATTATATATATATATATATATATATATATAATTATATATATATATATATATATATTATATATATATATATATGTATATATATAATTATCGAGGCTACAATGTCCTTTAATATCTAATTCGCTCTACCTCGGAAATTAATATATTTCATATATGCTTAACCGAAGGGGAATTTTTTCTCGATAATAGATTTGCCTGGACCAGGGCGCGAACCTATGGATCCTTTCAAACCCAGGAACGTCAGTGAAGCTTTACCTACTACACACCTCTCGCGGTGTGTAGTAGGTAAGCTTCACTGACGTTCCTGGGTTTTGAAAGGATCCATAGGTTCGCGCCCTGGTCCAGGCAAATCTATTATCGAGAAAAAATTCCCCTTCGGTTAAGCATATATGAAAATATATTAATTCCGAGGTAGAGCGAATTAGATATTAAAGGACATTGTAGCTCGATATATGTATATGAATCACGGAAATGTGATATGACTTTATATATATATATATGCTTGAAAAATCACAGTAGATGCACGTGACTTCATTAAATAAGCGAATACCACAGGAAAATGATAGTCAGGAATCCAAGCACTTACGTCTTTACTGAGACATTGTCAAGGAACGAAAGCGCTTGGATTTCTGACTATCATTGACCAAAGATTGAAATTTCGGCACATCGTCATTTATATGAAAATATTTCAAAACTGATAAAAGCTACAACCATGGGTTTTTTTTAGTTGTATTCTACATGAAATTGCACACATTTTCCATATATAAAACTTTATGCAACAGCTAATATAAAACGGTGCAAACATTACGATAATCGGACGAAAAAATTTCAGATTTTTTTGGAAGTTACTGCGCGGACATAAGGAAAAATTTTTTTCACAAATTCACCATAAATCGAAATTTTGTGCTAGAGACTTCAAATTTCTTCCAAAGTAAAGGTAAATGATTGAATATTACTAGAATGTAAGAGTTTTAGCTTACAATTGTGTTTTTCAACCATTTCAGTCGAGTCAAAGTTGACCGAAGGTTGATATTTTGGCACTTATCGTTATTTATATGAAAATATTTCAAAACTGATAAAAGCTACAACCATGGGTTGTTTATTGTTGTATTCTACATGAAATTGCGCACATTTCCATATATAAAACTTTATGTAGCGGCTAATATAAAACGGTGCAAACATTATGACAATTGGACGAAAAAATTTGTGATTTTTTCGGAAGAGTTACCGTGCGGATGTCAGGAAAAAGTTTTTTTTCATAAATTCACCATAAATCGAAATATTGTGCTAGAGGCTTCCAATTTGTTGTAAAATGAAGGTAAATGATTGAATATTACTAGAATATAAAAGATTTAGCTTAAAATTGCGTTTTTCGACCATTTCGGTAGAGTCAAAGTTGACCGAAGGTTGAAATTTTGGCACTTATCGTTATTTACATGAAAATGTTTCAAAATTGATAAAAGCTACAACCATGGATTGTTTTTTTGTTTTATTCTACATGAAAGTTGCGCACATTTTCATATATAAAACTCTTATGTAACGGTTAATATAAAATGGTGTAAAAATTATGTCAAAGTGACGAAATAATTTCCGAGATGTGTCGCTGATGCTTTTTAGTGTGAGAAGAAAGAAATTTGCGCTTGCGTGCCTGGGTAACGATTGTAAACAAAACAACAACTTCATCCGTAAACTCCCAGAATCCCTCAAGGTGCGTGATACAAAAGTTTTCGCCAAGTAGGCCTATAACTATTTTTCCACGAATTTAAAAAAAAAAATTTTGTGTCGACGTTTAATACGTCCAATCGGCGTTTAAGGGTTAAGTAGCCCAGGAAGCATTGCCTCACTATGTATATATACTAAACAGTAAAAGGGTTAATTATAACTATATTCAACCAAATAAATAAAATAATAATGCATTTCACAATAGAATTTAACAAACGATGAACAAAATCATTTGTCACTTTAGTGACGCACAGCTGTATATAACAACAGTAACAATTCACATAAAAAATAAAAGAAGGGAATTTCACATTGAATTTAACATAACGACATAATATAAAAACATTCAAATGCAGAATCTCAAAAGAAAAACAGAAAATATCTGTTGACCCCTCCAACTGTTACCCCCTTTCTCAATGAGGAGGAAGGATGTAACCTGATCGAGGCGTTCTGGTAGCAATGACTGTATCGCAGTAAGGCGCTGTGGTGACTCTCTCTCTCTCTCTCTCTCTCTCTCTCTCTCTCTCTCTCTCTCTCTTCCCACTGATCTCACATAATTACCTAAGGTAACTGAATCAGACTCGTGAACTACAAAAATACATTTATTGAAGAATAAAAGGACTAACTAAATAAATCGAACCCTACCTGTCCACCCCTTTCTCTACAATAACTAACATTAATTTAGTCATAAAATAGGCAACTGGAAATGTCATAGTCTCCCAGTAAAATCACCAGACAAGTTCCCATCACCAGAACCATCTAGAACACAAAATAAAAGGATCCCTACATAGGACGTGTCTGTTCTGTTGAGACAGCGACTTCCACCTGGCGCCATCCCAAGTTATTGCGTCAACATTTTTGGAGCTAACGCTGAATCTGTCATTTTAAGAAATCTCTTTCCACGGAGAGTCAAAATGATGACATCCATAGTTTCAAGAATGTCATTGTTCATCACATCCGCTTATCAACCATTGGTCAAAAAAAAATTGAAAATATAATAGAAGCTCGGCCACCACACTGAATGTCCCCATTCAACCACAGTTTATATAAAATTATAAGAAAAACACAATGGTCAGCTCATGTACATTAATTAATTATAAAAGACTGCACGTCTTTGGCAGCACAAGGTCCATCACATAAAAAAATAAAATGTTCACTGTAGAGCGCATATCTTCCATGTTGAACATTTATGCTTCTGTTTTGAATGTGTGGTCCTGCAGTAGCACACACTGTAGAAAAACTTCTCCCCTCGGTACCATGCCCATTATCGTCCAAAAGGCGTCGTAAATCCTCGTAGACTTTTAGATTCTATCGCACGTCGGCAGCACACGACATCTTGACCCACGAATTCCAAAAAAGGTAGCTGAAGGATGTCTTGCTGCCGTAGGGGAATGATGTTTATGGTGTTTCAGAATGTACGTCAGTCAGTCACCGGTCAATTAAAGAAGAATTAATTAAACCAACAAAACATTAAATATGTCAAATAATGATCTCAAAAATTCAAAGAAATACGAACTGAACGTTGTCTAATTAACACCACTAATAATAAAAATAAAAAAAAAATTATGATGTGCCAAACAACTTGGATATATCACATAATCACCAAACTAATTCGTAACTAAAACCTGTGAGATGTAACCTCATAAGATCACAAAATCATAAATCACCATTAATAATATAAAAAATAAAAAAAAACTATAAAACCCCATAAAAGAAAATTCTAAATTTCTTCAGGTTAATAATAATTAAAAAAAAAAAAAAAAAAGACTTGGCCAACCCCATAACAATTAGCACAAAACCACCCTAAATAAAGAAAAAGTGAGGAAAATAACAAAAACTCTACGGGACTACTGTTCTACATTTTAAGCCTCACCATTACCACACGTTTCTAAAAAGAAAATGACCCCAGGAAAAAAAAAAAGGAGCAGCAAAACCAGGCCCCAAAAACACTAGTAAAAATCCAAACTGATTTACATTAACCCCACAAAATCAGTAAGAACCCAAACATATCCCCTTATCTCACTGAAGTGACTTGAGAACAGAAAAAAAATAAGGCTCCAAATTATAAAAAATCACAACCCATTCCCAATATTAACCATCAGGAACACGTTATCCCCCAATTGCAACACTTCTTGACTCGGCAACTTTTCGTGCCTATGAACCAAAAAAACACAAATGAGACACATGCCATTTTCTAGCCCTGGCAACTAACGACTCCTTATGCTGCAAAATACCCAAAATACCGCAAAAATAAAAAAAAAATACTGAAAGGCAAATATTAAAAAGACTGACAAAATCATACTAGGCCATCGCAAATGCACAGAAAACTAAATCAAAACTATAAATCAGGACCAAAACCATGGTCCGTGTAAATAGAATAAAAAACTTATATCGTCCGCTTAGACAAGTACGTCAGCTCAGAAAAAACCTGCGTACTAACTCATATCTGCAGCAAAACTGCCAAATACTGAAACATTATCACCATATCGGCCTTCAAAAAAAGAACAGCCACATAATGCAGTGTGCTTCCTCAAATCACTTAACTGAATTGTCTCAGCTCAACCGCAGAAAACGGCAAAATATAAACCAAACTTAGGCCGAAGACTAGCTAAAATAAGTCCTGAAAATCCGCTATCTATCATCAATAGGCAAAGACATATCATCAACCACCAAATTAATAAAATACAATTCCACCTCAGTAATCTTGATATTTATCCACAATTCACAGAGAGTACCCACAACAGCTTTCTGCTGACTTCAACTAGTACCAAAAAGAAAATGCCTGTCCGAGAACTGAATAATCAATGTATCTGGTCCAAAAAATAACATCCATTATAAACATAACTCACTTGCTGTTAGGGGAAACTCGCACTTAAAAATAAAAATAATAATAAACACCACCCACATTATCACCATATTATTAATACTATCCAGGCAATAAAAATATTACCCTCCATTTCACTAATAGCACATGTGGAATAAAACCAAGTACCCCAAAAAAATCGTTTAAACCTTCAAAGCAGGGTAATCAAAAAAAAACTCTGTTCCCGAAAAAATGCGCTCAAAACATTTAGCTGATACACTTAAAAACATTACCACATACCTTCTCTCAAAAAGGTTTCCATTGGCACCAAAAGATCATAATGCAACAACATACATAACTGAATCCAAAAACAACGGCACTAAAACATGGCTCTTTCTACAATAGGCTTAGGCTCTAGAGCAGGGTGGCCAACCAACCTATGGCGCATGCGCCAACAGTGGCGCATTGCACGATTACAAGTGGCCACTACCCCAGAGATAATAAAAGAAAAAAACATGCCTGCTCATAAAAAAAGAAAAAATAATACTATTAATAATACTGATTTCTAGAAAAAAAATACAAAAAAGAATTCAAGTAACTAATAGCTAGAAGTGAGTTTTACTGAGATTTGTTCTAATCTAAAACATTGATTTTATTGTTGTGT
>NC_087206.1:59524140-59559140 GCF_015104395.2 Macrobrachium nipponense
ACACAACAATAAAATCAATGTTTTAGATTAGAACAAATCTCATTAAATCTCACTTCTAGCTATTAGTTACTTGAATTCTTTTTTTATTTTTTTTTTCTAGAAATCAGTATTATTAATAGTATTATTTTTTCTTTTTTTATGAGCAGGCATGTTTTTTTCTTTTATTATCTCTGGGGTAGTGTGCCACTTGTAATCGTGCAATGCGCCACTGTTGGCGCATGCGCCATAGGTTGGCCACCCCTGCTCTAGAGCCTAAGCCTATTGTAGAAAGAGCCATGTTTTAGTCCGTTGTTTTGGATTCAGTTATGTATGTTGTTGCATTATGATCTTTTTGGTGCCAATGGAAACCTTTTTGAGAGAAGGTATGTGGTAATGTTTTTAAGTGTATCAGCTAAATGCTTTGAGCGCATTTTCGGGGAACAGAGTTTTTTTTTGGATTACCCTGCTTTGAAGGTATAACGATTTTTTTGGGGGGTACTTGGTTTTTATTCCACATGTGGCTATTAGTGAAATGGAGGGGAATATTTTTATTGCCTGGATAGTATTAATAATATGGTGATAATGTGGGTGGTGTTTATATTATTATTTTAAGTGCGAGTTTCCCCTAACAGCAAGTGAGTTATGTTTATAATGATGTTATTTTTGGACCAGATACATTGATTATTCAGTTCTCGGACAGGCATTTTCTTTTTGGTACTAGTTGAAGTCAGCAGAAAGCTGTTGTGGGTACTCTCTGTGAATTGTGGATAAATATCAAGATTACTGAGGTGGAATTGTATTTTATTAATTTGGTGGTTGATGATATGTCTTTGCCTATTGATGATAGATAGCGGATTTTCAGGACTTATTTTAGCTAGTCTTCGGCCTAAGTTTGGTTTATATTTTGCCGTTTTCTGCGGTTGAGCTGAGACAATTCAGTTAAGTGATTTGAGGAAGCACACTGCATTATGTGGCTGTTCTTTCTTTGAAGGCCGATATGGTGATAATGTTTCAGTATTTGGCAGTTTTGCTGCAGATATGAGTTAGTACGCAGGTTTTTTCCGAGCTGACGTACTTGTCTAAGCGGACGATATAAGTTTTTTATTCTATTTACACGGAACATGGTTTTGGTCCTGATTTATAGTTTTGATTTAGTTTGCTGTTCATTTGCGATGGCCTACTATGCATTTCTTGGCCGTGTCCAATTGATTTTCGTTGATAAAATCTTTCCAAAGCATCGGATATGGATCATATTTTGGAAATAACTATTTGAAGCCACGGCCTAATTGGCAAAAATATGCACTGATGTCTAATGTTGATAATTAAGGCACTTATCGGAGTAAATCACAGAAATTTCAAGGGAAACTTAGCTAAATTTAGTAAGCACCAGAGGGAGGCTAGTGAAACGTCATTACTGAAGGCCCTCCCACTCATTTATACTTTAGGAATGAAGACTCAGATGTTGGTAGTAGTAGTAATAGTAGTAGTATATGGGATTCTTGATTTGTTTCACACACACAAACACCTACCCTACTCTCTCTCTCATCTTTCCGATGAATTATGTGTTTTAAGTAAAGTACAATAAAGGAGTGGGCATAAAATGAGAATATTAATTCTGTAATACAGTTCCTTGACGCAATTCACGTTTCCTTTAACTTGAAATATGCACCAAGTCTTACACACACACTGTGAAAACCATTGTTACCCTGGAGTTTCTGTTGATTCATATTGTCTCAAAAGTTCCGGTTTACGTCTACCGACTTAGTCCTGCTAAATGAATGTAACATAACGCAAATGTTCTCACCTTAACTTCCTTAATGCATGATCAGTCACATAATAAATCCTAAGTATTTAGTATATCACACAACTCTCCATTTATTATTCTGTGCTTGAAACTGACACTAATGTTGTTGTAGGGTTGTTGAGTGTTATCATGAGCCTATGTATTCCAGGTTTTATCTATGTTTATTTTTTTATGAATTTGAAGATATATACTGCAAAATCACGCAAAACGAAAGCACTCTAGTCGCCACGAAGACATAGATGAAACAGCAGTGACGTATAATCTGGCTTTGCCCTGACGTCGGCAACTCGGCGATGTTTAACTATTATGCAAGGTTACCAGGTATATCGGGCCAAAACATCTTACCAAACACCTTAACTATCGTATTTTCATTTCAATATGATTGTGTATCACCAGTTCCAAAAGTTTTGCATAACTAATCAAGAAAATGTAAATAGAATTGGGTTATAATTGCTATGTATTCCTATAGTCAACGTAAAATTGTACAATGCAAATAGTAATATTGCAATATGTACTATATTTATGAAATTCCTTTGCTATATTTATACAATATACCAAATTCTTATTCTTTACCCGTGGTATCACTAATGAAAACCGTAATATTATCGTAATTCTCAACATTTCTCAACAAGTGGGTCAAATATTTGTTTCCACGATCATTGTCACACTACTGGGAATACTGCTATTAAGCCTGATGTCATACTTTACGTCACAAGTAGCCTCCCTCTGGGTGCTTACTAAATTTAGCTAAGTTTCCCTTGAAATTTCTGTGATTTACTCCGATAGGTGCCTTAATTATCAACATTAGACATCATTGCATATTTTTGCCAATTAGGCCGTGGCTTCAAATACCTATTTCCAAAATGTGACCCATATCCGATGTTTTGGTAGGATTTTATCAACGAAAATCAATTGGACACGGCCCTGAAATGCATAGTAGTATGATTTTGTCAGTTTTTAATATTTGCCTTTCAGTATTTTTTTGTTTATTTTTGCGGTATTTTGGGTATTTTGCAGCATAAGGAGTCGTTAGTTGCCAGGGCTAGAAAATGGCATTAGTCTCTCATTTGTGTTTTTTTGGTTCATAGGCACGAAAAGTGCCGAGTCAAGAAGTGTTGCAATTGGGGGATAACGGTGTTCCTGAATGGTTAATATTGGGAATGGGTTGTGATTTTTTATAATTTGGAGCCTTATTTTTTTTTATGTTCTCAAGTCACTTCAGTGAGATAAGGGGATATGTTTGGGTTCTTACTGATTTTGTGAGGTTAATGTAAATATCAGTTTGAGAAATTTTTACTAGTGTTTTGGGGCTGGTTTTGTTGCTCTTTTTTTTCTGGGGTCATTTTCTTTTTAGACGTGTGAGTAATGGTGAGCTTAAAATGTAAGAACAGTAGTCCGTAGAGTTTTTGTTATTTCTCACTTTTCTAGTTTAGGGTGGTTTGTGCTAATTGTGTATGGGGTTGGCAAGTTTTTTTTTTTATTATTATTATTATTATTATTATACATGAAGAATTTAGAATTTTCTTTATGGGGTTATAGTTGTTTTTTATTTTTATATTATTAATGGTGATTTATGATTTTGTGATCTTATGAGGTTACATCTCACAGGTTTTAGTTACGAATTAGTTTGGTGATTATGTGATATATCCAAGTTGTTTGGCACATCATAATTTATTTTTTATTTTTATTATTAGTGGTGTTAATTAGACAACGTTCAGTTCGTATTTCTTTGAATTTTTGAGATCATTATTTGACAGATTTATGTTTATGGTTAATTCTTCTTTAATTGACCGGTGACTGACTGACGTACATTCTGAAACACCATAAACATCATTCCCCTACGGCAGCAAGACATCCTTCAGCTACCTTTTTTGGAATTCGTGGGTCAAGATGTCGTGTGCTGCCGACGTGCGAAAGAATCTACAAGTCTACGAGGATTTACGACGCCTTTTGGACGATAATGGGCATGGTACCGGGAGACGTTTTTCTACAGTGTGTGCTACTGCAGGACACACACATTCAAACAGAAGCATAAAGTTCAACATGGGAAGATATGCGCTCTACAGTGAACATTTATTTTTTATGTGATGGACCTTGTGCTGCCAAAGACGTGCAGTCTTTTATATTAATATAATGTACATGAGCTGACCATTGTGTTTTTCTTATAATTTTATATAAACTGTGGTTGAATGGGGACATTCAGTGTGGTGGCCGAGCTTCTATTACATTTTCAATTTTTTTTTGACCAATGGTTGATAAGCGGATGTGATGAACAATGACATTCTTGAAACTATGGATGTCATCATTTTGACTCTCCGTGGAAAGAGATTTCTTAAAATGACAGATTCAGCGTTAGCTCCAAAAATGTTGACGCAATAACTTGGGATGGCGCCAGGTGGAAGTCGCTGTCTCAACAGAACAGACCACGTCCTATGTATTTATGTGGGATCCTTTTATTTTGTGTTCTAGATGGTTCTGGTGATGGGAACTTGTCTGGTGATTTTACTGGGAGACTATGACATTTCCAGTTGCCTATTTTATGACTAAATTAATGTTAGTTATTGTAGAGAAAAGGGTGGACGGGTAGGGTTTTTCGATTTATTTAGTTAGTCCTTTTATTCTTCAATAAATGTATTTTTGTAGTTCACGAGTCTGATTCAGTTACCTTAGGTAATTATGTGAGATCAGTGGGAAGAGAGAGAGAGAGAGAGAGAGAGAGAGAGAGAGAGAGAGAGAGAGAGTCACCACAGCGCCTTACTGCGATACAGTCATTGCTACCAGAACGCCTCGATCAGGTTACATCCTTCCTCCTCATTGAGAAAGGGGGTAACAGTTGGAGGGGTCAACAGATATTTTCTGTTTTTCTTTTGAGATTCTGCATTTGAATGTTTTTATATTATGTCGTTATGTTAAATTCAATGTGAAATTCCCTTCTTTTATTTTTTTATGTGAATTGTTACTGTTGTTATATACAGCTGTGCGTCACTAAAGTGACAAATGATTTTGTTCATCGTTTGTTAAATTCTATTGTGAAATGCATTATTATTTTATTTATTTGGTTGAATATAGTTATAATTAACCCTTTTACTGTTTAGTATATATACATAGTGAGGCAATGCTTCCTGGGCTACTTAACCCTTAAACGCCGATTGGACGTATTAAACGTCGATGAAAATTTTTTTTTTTAAATTCGTGGAAAAATAGTTATAGGCCTACTTGGCGAAAACTTTTGTATCACGCACCTTGAGGGATTCTGGGAGTTTACGGATGAAGTTGTTGTTTTGTTTACAATCGTTACCCAGGCACGCACGCGCAAATTTCTTTCTTCTCAAACTAAAAAGCATCAGCGACACATCTCGGAAATTATTTCGTCACTTTGACATAATTTTTACACCATTTTATATTAACCGTTACATAAGAGTTTTATATATGAAAATGTGCGCAACTTTCATGTAGAATAAAACAAAAAAACAATCCATGGTTGAAGCTTTTATCAGTTTTGAAACATTTTCATGTAAATAACGATAAGTGCCAAAATTTCAACCTTCGGTCAACTTTGACTCTACCGAAATGGTCGAAAAACGCAATTTTAAGCTAAATCTTTTATATTCTAGTAATATTCAATCATTTACCTTCATTTTACAACAAATTGGAAGTCTCTAGCACAATATTTTGATTTATGGTGAATTTATGAAAAAAAAACTTTTTCCTGACATCCGCGCGGTAACTCTTCCGAAAAAATCAGAAATTTTTTCGTCCAATTGTCATAATGTTTGCACCGTTTTATATTAGCCGCTACATAAAGTTTTATATATGGAAATGTGCGCAATTTCATGTAGAATACAACAATAAACAACCCATGGTTGTAGCTTTTATCAGTTTTGAAATATTTTCATATAAAAAACGATAAGTGCCAAAATATCAACCTTCGGTCAACTTTGACTCGACTGAAATGGTTGAAAAACACAATTGTAAGCAAAAACTTTTACATTCTAGTAATATTCAATCATTTACCTTTATTTTGGAAGAAATTGAAGTCTCTAGCACAAATTTCGATTTATGGTGAATTTGTGAAAAAACTTTTTCCTTATGTCCGCGCAGTAACTTCCAAAAAAATCTGACATTTTTTTGTCCGATTATCGTAATGTTTGCCCCGTTTTATATTAGCTGTTGCATAAAGTTTTATATATGGAAAATGTGTGCAATTTCATGTAGAATACAACTAAAAAAACCCATGGTTGTAGCTTTTATCAGTTTTGAAATATTTTCATATAAATGACGATGTGCCGAAATTTCAATCTTTGGTCAATGATAGTCAGAAATCCAAGCGCTTTCGTTCCTTGACAATGTCTTAGTAAAGACGAAAGTGCTTGGATTCCTGACTATCATTTCCTGTGGTATTCGCTTATTGAATGAAGTCACGTGCATCTACTGTGATTTTCAAGATAAATATTATATTATATAATTATAATATATAATAATATATATTAATTATCTATATATATATATATATATATATATATAATTATTATATAAAGTATTATATTCTATATATATTTATATTATATATATTACTATAAATATATTTATATATATATATATATAAATATAGATATATATATATACTAAGATATATATATATATATATATATATATATATATATATATTATATATTATATATTAATATATTATTAATAATAATATATTATATATATAATATATATAATATATATATAATATAATATATAATATATATATATAATATATAATATATAATAATATAATATATATAATAATTTAATATATATTATATATAATAATATAATATTATATTATTAATTATATATTTATTATAAACTATATATATTATATTTATTATATATAAATTATATATAATATTATATATATATAATATATATAATTAATATATATCATATATATATATATATCTAATATATATATATATATATATATATATATATATATATATATATATATATATATATATATATATATATATTATATATATATATATATATATATCCACTAACTAAACAATGTGTTAAAATTTACAAAAGTTTGAAAAAATGTATCTGATATTTGCATGACTGGCGCAATCTCTCATTGTGATCACCGCACCTTGAAATCTCACCCCCCATAGCCTATCCTGTATGCTCTTCAGAGGATCTTTCATTTCAGATACCATCAGATCCTACCAGACAAGACAAGTCGGAAGCAGTTAGCAATGACCCGAAATGATAACTGATGTTCCAAGAGGAGACAAACTGTGATAAGGTCCACTCACTCATGGGCTGATGATAGCCTTACCTGATAGTACCCAGGAAGAGCCAAACTCCCAACAAACTGCCCACTCATGCGTTGGTGGGCAGCTACAACCAAGTGACGATAGGTTGTGATCATCATTCCTCTGCTAACCCCCTTACCTGGTGAAGATTAAGTTGCAAGTCAGTCGATTAGGCAATTAAATTATTAATTAAATGAGTAGAACTTGAAAGGGCATACAACTAACTTACTGCAGCACAAAATAAACATGAAGTTACTGCTTTTTCAGCAACATGAAATTGAAAGGGTCATACATGAACATAAGCACACACACACAACATGCAAAATTAAGATACAATGGGGCTAGTACATGTCTTAAGTTGGAAGCTGGAGAAACAGTCGTAGCTTGTTACAATTTTTTCATACAAACTCTGGATAGCGGTGGTCTGGGAAGACTACAGAGGTGTAGGTACTATTAAATTATTAAAATAGTTTAGTTTAACCAGACCACTGAGCTGACTTTCAGCTCTCACAGGACTGGCTGTAATGATTAAATGATTAGGATGAAATGCCAGGTCTAAGCCATAGGCCGAAAACTGGGACCAAATAGTGTCATTTGCATGGAGATGAATAAATGAAAATGAAATTTAAATGGCATAAACTGTACAAGGCATATGCTTTTACACTGGAATACATGCACACATTAAATACATTTACTCATTTCCATACATACAAAAAATAAATTAATTGAATTAATAGCAGAGTAAGTTGAGTAATATTCAAAATCTTTAAATTTATTATTTACTTATTTGTTTTTATATTTTATCTATTAATTACAGTTCTTCATGAATGTTAAAATTGAAATAATTGAAAATGTCGAAGACTGACAATACTGTATTTCTGTCATAGATTTATTTCCAAAAGTTGATCATTACTGTAGGGCATATTTTGGATATCTACACAATACATATTTGACTGTCATCAACACTTTGCACTCTGAGCATTCGGAAGGAGGACCAAGTGGACTGTACATCAAGTGTCTATGTGTCAAACTCCCATGGCCTATTCGAAGATGTGTCTGATTACTTGTGTGTGCCTCTCTCTCTCTCCCTCTAATATGATGAACTATTTTCCAACACAAGACTATCTGTTTCAATTTATTACTTATTTTAGGTTCATCATTCTATATATTTTGCCATTTATTTACAATAACTGCTTTTATATATCATAAATAATCACTAATTGGGATGTTTACATTTACTCTTGTCATGTGGACTGCTTTTTTAGTTGCTTTATCAGCCTTTTCGTTTCCTTGAATCCTTACACAGGCAAGGATCCAACATATTTCAATATTTTTTTTCCATTACTACATAATTTCTGGAGTACAAATCACAAATTTATTAAAACATATTTACTTTATAATGTTGATGGGCTAATGAAATTGCAAACAGCTCTGCAGTGAAAACTGAGGCATTACTAGGTAAAAAAAAAATTGATATGTTTTGCCATGGGATACAGCTGCATATCATACTCTACAGGGTACTCAGGGGACAGGCTCTTTCAACGCCTGTCTTTTCCCAGTCCCAGTGCTGGGCCTTCCTAGTTGGGCCTGGGGAAGGGGCCTCTGGAGAAGGCTGTTTGGCATCTTGGGTCAAGCGTGACCATCGTCCTGTGGACATGTCACCCATTGAACTGAGGATGTGAGGGACTGTGATGTTGCTAAGGTTGACACTGGAGAATCTAGGGAAGCTTCTTGCCTCAGCTGCTGTGACAACTGGGGACAGGGGCGGTGCCTGTTACAATGTCATCAGGTAAGACGGTGCCTGTTACAATGTCATCTGGTAAGGTGGTGACTGTGGCACTGAAACCCTCTGACACTGCCATATTCTTCAGCATTTTCTCGACCTCGGTGACAAGACGGAGCACAACCTAATGTAGAGATTCGACTGTTAGTCTTATCTTCTAAGGACCGGGTTAGTGAGGAGAACGAGGGAGTACTCACCTCTGGTTGAGAAGGTTCTCACTCCATAGGAGGGGAGAGGAATGCTGCTGTGGATTCAGTGTCAAAACTCTGACAAGAAAGGTTGCACTTCATCGCAAGTTTTAATGTAGTTTTGTGTGTTTTCCTTGTAAAGTGGAAATGCGTATTGCGTGGAAGAAAGATATATTTTGTTGTGTTTGTATTGTGAAAAGCATTGTGTTTGGTTGTTTCACGTATTCAATCATAAATATACGTGTTAACAGTGCTTGATTGAAAATGATCGGTCATCATTTATGTAGGTTCGGTAACTAGCTCAACCTTTCAAGTTAATTAGGTCTGTTTGATGAGTCAGCCATAGTCAAGACACAAGTCAGAATGGACGTAAATCGTGTGGATCCTTGCACGTCATATTCCTTTCATCTAAAAGTTCATTCAGGGGAATTGCTTTAGGAGATACGCATATCTAAGACTAAGGAGAATTTCTTGTGGTGTCCTTTGGATGAGGGTTACGAATTAGAGACTGTGCTAACGCCAATCTCAGACAATTCAGGCTAGGAGTAACGAGTCAGCCATTTGTATTAATAGTAAGTTCATATAATTTATAGATTCATTATTCACAATGCAATGCAATGTTCAAGTGTTATTTAGAATAAATGGAGTAACATGAGTGTCATAGTATAAAACTTAACTGTACGTTTTAGGCTATTCGATCTCACAGAGATTTGAAATGCTCTACTTATTTCCAAGAGTCAGAATAAAGTGGTGCCGTAATCAGGATAGTAGTGCTTGGGTGTTATAACAGTGATCTGTATAGTTAATGTTTATGAAATCTTAAGGATTGTTGTGATACTTGGCGATAAAGACAAGACATGACCGGCTGATGGTGGCAGCCCTATTAAGCCAGAAACAGATAAGTGGTCGGACCGATTTGGTCAATCATTGCCTATCCTAACGGAAGCCTAATCCATTGCTAGTATCTCGGTGGGAATTTTAACCTTCCTTTCTAAGAAGATAGATTGCTGGATAAAGTTGAGAAAATGGCTACCTCTATCTAGACGTATTCCACATAATATAGACGAAACGTTATTTTGATAGGACCCTCCCATGTAAAACATCCAAGTCATTTCATGACATGATGTTGTAGTAAGTGACGTGAAGCTAAACCAGCTCCTATATTGTCGCACTTTCGGAAAATCTGGGGTAGCATATGATTGGTGGCATTTACCCCAGGCATTGTTATCCTGTATATCGGAGGAAACGATATTGATGTGAATGGTGATGATCCAGACTTGGTAAACAAGATCATATTGATTGATTTATTATTGATTATCTGGCGTCCTAACTGCTAATGGTTATTGACACTACTACAATGGAATATATAAAGCATATGTATGCATATCCAAACGAACAAATACATTTATATGCACATAATTACACACACAAGACAAAATTATTAACTTTAAATAAAAAACATCAAAAACTCATTTAATTTTAGTAAAATAAAATCAATAAAGGAAAATCCCCATGACAAAAAAAAATTAATAATCGTAAAACCTGTAAACTTAAAAGATTAATAGTAAAAATTAAATCTTATTTAAAATACCTATGGCAGTAATAAAATTAAACAGGGCGCTTTCTTTAAAATCTGCCCCTAAAATCTTAGTAATGGAAAAACCACCTTCAGTTCCCCTGCAACGCGGAGGAAAGTACCTCTCTCTCTCTCTCTCTCATCTGACAGACTGGGGTACTCAACTATCAGGTGTATGACTGTCAATGGCACCAAGCAGTCGTTCAGTAAGGCTGACGATCCCCACTCATCAGAAATGGTCTCCTACCATGTGTCATTTTTGTATTTTGTATGACCTATTCCAAGGCGACTGAGTATTTACTTCCCTTTGCCTAGTCATTGATGAATACTTCCAAGGAAAGATGGTGGTAGCTATTTCTTTCATTTTTTGGTTTTCTAGCTCCCATGCAAATTTCCAGGAATTAAGGCACGCTGATTCAATGACTGGATACATATCATTTGTAGGGAGTGCACACCTAGCTATATTACTTTGGCTGACAGCAGTTTTGGCAAGTGAGTCCGGTATTTCGTTTCTGCCACACCAACATGTGCAGGGGACCAACAGAAAGATACTTTACTACCCACTGTCTTAAGAAACTGAAGCTATTCTAAAATTTCAATATGATAGGATGAAGTGAATTAAAATGACCAATGTTTGCAAGACACTCAGTGAATCGTAATATATAAAACAGTGTTCTCCAGAATGAAAAGCAATCTCTTAAGGACAGTTAGGACTGCTTAACACTTTTGCTGTAAAAAATGGATGACTGATCTGGCAGCCTTTCACTCATCAAAATTGGGAAATACAACTCCATAGTCAACACCTGCGTCAGACTTGGATCCATCTGTCAACACTATGACTGAACCATTATGGTCCGCCAAATGTTCTAAAAAGGAGATGCGCAGCATCCCAGCACTCACTTCTTCCTTGCTACCAGTGAAGAACCTGCAGTGCTCCACAGAAGCAAGCTTCCAAGAGGGCACAACAGAATACTTAAAAGGCCAGACTTTGACTTTGACCTTTGGAATAGGATATGCTAAAATATTTTAAACTCTGTATCCAATAGGTTTTGGATAACGTGGATTAGGTTGATAAACGCTAAAATATTTATATTAAAAGCTGCTTTGCAAGTTAAGGAGTCAGGAATCCCCTGGATTAGTGATATCTGAAGACATGAATCCAGAGGCAGTTCCCTGAATCTACCAAAAGGCTTGGGATTGGAGATGATTTAAAGGCACCACTTGCAATCCTTATTCCAGCATTATGTACCGAATCTAAAATATGTAGCTTTGATTTCGAGGCTGAAGAGTATACCTCACAACCATATGCTAATTCTGATGCCACTATGGCTTTGTAGAGGATCATTAGGCAATTCCTATCTGCTCCCCAAGATGTATGGGAAAGCAATCTTAAAACATTCAGAGCTTGCATACACCTAACTTTCAGATCATTTAGGTGAGGTACCCAAGTCATTCTTTTTTATCGAACAGTAATCCCAATAAACGTGTCTCTTCCTTACATGATATCCTCTGATCATGTAAGGATCAGGATGTATACCTTTAATGCGGCAGAAATGTACAACAGTTTTCAATGTAGAAACTTAAAACCCCTTTTTTTCTGCCCATTCGACAATTTTGCTAATGGCCAACTACATTTTTTCTTTCAGCCACTGCCATTCGTGAGGCTGCAAACGATAGAGAGAGGTCATCAACAAATAAGGAAAACATTAAATCTTTAGGAATCACAGAGGCAATGCCATTAATGGACAAAGCAAACAGTGTCACACTAAGGCCACTTCCCTGTGGAACTCCTTCTTGGCTGTAAAGAGATGAAATGAGTTTCCAACTTTAACCTGAACCTTCGATTTTTTTAGGAAAGCTTGGATGAATAACGGTAATTTTTTCTCGGAATTCATAATCATGGAGTTTCTCCAAAATACCATATCTCCAGGTTGTATCATAAGCTTTCCCCAGGTCAAAGAAAACTGATATATGATGTTTTCTGGAGATGAAAGCCTCGCACATTGAATTTTCTAGACGCACTAAGATGTCAGTACGAAAACCACATTGGGCTGGAGTTATAAGGCCCTTCTTTTCTAAGATCCATATAAGTCTCACACTGACCTTTTTTTCCAATAGAGCAATAGGACGACAACTAGATGGAGTAGTACCATCCTTCTGTGACTTCAAAAAAGTTAGTAATATAGCTATGTCCCACAAAGTTGGAAATGCATTTTCTTTCCATATTTTCTTGATGATACTGAGCAAAAACTTTGTGTTCCGAGTGGCAAATTTTTTATCATTGAATAGGTTATGTCATCTCCACCAGGAATAGATTCATTACATGAATGATGACAAGGCAGATAAAAATCCTGAAAGGTAAAAATCTGGTTATATGATTCGCTTCGCATGGACGTAAAGTCGAGAATTTTATTTTCCTTTTGAATAAGTTCTTCTTAGTAAGGTGAGCTTGGGTTTTAAGATGAAACATTAGCAAAAATGGTCAGCAAACAACCTCACTAACATCCTCTGGATTGGCAACCATGTTTCCATTTACTAATAACACAGATGGAGGTGTTGGTACATATTTGCCATTCATTTTTCTTATTTTATTCCAGACTTCAGGTAAAGGGGTTTTCCCAATTAATTTTTTAGATAAAATCTACAAATGACCGACGTTTGGTTTGCTTTACTTGTTATCGAAATCTGGCTTGTGCCTTCTTGAATAAGATTAAATAACAGGAACATTTATTTCTGCAATAGCACGTAAAGCTGCCCGCATTTCTTCACAAGTTATTTGACATTGAAGGTTCCACCAAGGAACTGGCTTTCTTTTAAATTTTCCAGTTGTAGGAGGAATTGTCTTCTGGGCAGCATCAATAATTAGTTTACAAAGGAAATCCTGGGCATCTCAGAGACTGGGAATCCTCAATATCCATTTCTAAAAAAGTCAGGGTTTTGAATAATGCCCAGTTGGCTTTATCCAAAATCCAACAAGGTGATCTTGGTGTCGCAATTTCACCTACTACATTAATAAAGATTGGAAAATGATCACTTCCTAATCCTTCACTCATTGCACTCCAAAAAAAGTCAAGATAACAATCAGGACTGCATTCTGATAAATCTATCACAGAAAAGGTCCCAGTTTGAATATGAAAATGTGTTGGTTCTCCAGAATTAAGGATTGCAAGCTCTTGGTCTTCAATAAAACTATAAATATTGTTTCCACTAGGATTGGAAATTACATTAGCCCACAAGGGGAGTCTTCCATTAAAATCACCAACAATAAGAAAAGGCCTAGGAAGCTAATTTTTCAATCCCTCTAATTCTCGAGTCAGATTATATGTTCTATTTGGAGGTACATGCAGTGAACATACGGTATATTTCTTTTTGAGAAAAATCTGAACAGCAACCACTTATAAGTCTGTTTACAGTGGATATTTTTTGTGAGCTGTATCTCGCCTAATTAACATAGCACTTCCACCATGAATTCCTACTTGCTCATCATAATCCGAATAATAAAAAAGTATTCTTTAGGACATATGAATTTTTGTCCAAGCATAGTCTCTTGCAGGGCAATACCTATTGGTAAGTTTTCTTTAATTAAAATGTTTAGAGATTCATATTTGGCTTGCACACCCTGACAGTTCCAATGAAATATTGAAAGCCTGTGATCCATTACTACTGATAATTAATTATTATCTTTTACACGTTTTAACCTAGGGATATTGCTCTGGATAACAATGGATTTCTGAGAGGAAAATTCATTACTTTCTTTTTCACTTTTATCTTTTCTTTTTTCTGGTGTTCTCACTCTTTTCCTGTGATCTGACTTGGGCAGAGTTCCATTGGACGTAGTCAACTGTATTCCTTTTGGTTTGTTTGTTTGTTTGTTTGTATGATGCTTTCACGTTGCATGGAACCAGTGGTTATTCAGCAACGGGACCAACGGCTTCACGTGACCTCCGAACCACGTCGAGAGTGAACTTCTATTCCTTTTGGTATCTCTGCTGTACATGATTTAAGAACCTGTAGTTTTGGTTGCTGGAGTGATATGCTATTTTCATTATTTAAAGAACATTCCACTTTAGGTTTATCATTACCATGCTCCTCTCCACGTGGCGTTGTCTCAGCTTGGTTTGACTTTGTGACTGCAACGGATTCGTCCACAGGATGATGGGACCCTATTAGTTGAAGTCTCCTCACTGATACCTTAGTAGGGCGAAAAGTTACATGTTTCCCTCATCCTATTCATAACCAAAGTCGAGGAGTTATATATGCTCCTGAACTGCTTTTATTGGACACCGAAGAAATTCAGCAGGAATTAGAGGAACAGAATGTGGCAGAGGTGGTCAGGATGAGAAAGAAGGTTGGGGATCAGATTGTTCCTCTGGCAATGCTAGTCCTCACTTTTAACACCTATAAATTACCTAATGCTATCAAGGCAGGATGGCTGAACTTCAAAGTCAAGCCATACATACCATCACCTTTGAGATGTTACCACTGCCAGATGTTTGATCACTTGATCCAGAAATGTAGAAAGAAAATAAATGAAGAACCTGCTTTATGTTGTAATTGTGGCAATGAAGCACAAGGACCATGCAATGAGCCACCATCTTGTATTAAATTGTGGAGAAAATCATCCTGCATCCTCAAAAAGTTGCGTAAAATTTATTTTAGAGAAGGAGGTGCAAACAAAGTTATGGAAAAGAGTTTCGTTAAAGAAGCCAGAAAGAAAGTACTTGAACTTCAGATAAGATGGGGAGTTACATTTTCATCAGTAATTAACAAGCCACAGTTCAGTGTACAAGTGCAGAGTGAGAGGATTCGAACGTGGCTCATTGTCTAGGAGGGACGAAGCATGGTGCCTTCTAGTGGCACTGGCTGTGTAGAGGCAGGTCTCGGAGGACCATAGAATAGGTCTGGAGCTAGATAAGGGTGGGGCCCTGAGACTGTGTAAAGACAGGGGGAAGCTTGATATCCTGTCTTAGCAAGGTGTTATAGTTTCTGGGAATATAGGTAGCTGCTGCCAAAGTACGTATTTTAAAATGGTGATGTGTCATGTATTCTCAACCAGACGATAGGCAGGAACATTTTAACATGGTTGAGGCTTTTATGTCTCTCAACCCAAGCTCCATGAGGAATTTTATCCTCCTGAATTATGGATAGCTGAGCACCCGAGTCGTCGAATGTTCAAATTTGGTGGGCAGTAGTCGGACCTCTGCCATTGCAATGGCAGGAGTAGCAGCTTTCATGGGGCAATGAGCCAAGAGAAGTTGTGCCCATGCACTCCGCATGCATCACAGTAGCTCTTAGCCTGTTGTTTCTATTCCAATGGCCATTATTCTTATTGTTCTGGGGTTTCCCATTCTGAGGTATAGTGGGAGCCTGCTGTGGAGGATCCATGTTACAGTGGCATTTCTCTGTGGTGTGCCTGGGTTTTTGAGACTGTCTATACGCGGGCTCCTGATAGGATTATTTGAACGTTGGGTAGGAGGAGAGATGGCTACAGGTGAGAGAGACGGAGAGCAGTCCAAATCCTTTGAATCCTTTTCTTGAGTGAACTCTGCTGTGGATGGTGGTGTTGTATGCATCAGCTTACTTACAGCACTCCAAAATGGTTGTAAGATCCTTGTTCACCAAGTGGTGGTAAGATCAGGGGAAGCATAGGATAGGAAGTCCTCTGGTTGGAATAGTACAAGGACCTCCTAAACGGATGTTGCTTTGGAGGCCTTCGTCCACCTCTGGAGTGCTGGTGTATTCTTGGCCACCCACTCTGTCCAGGTTTGGCATGCTCCTCCACTTTTGCCTCCACCAGTCTGGGGTTAGCTCGTAAGCCCCAAGGATTGCTTCTCGGACGAGAGTGAGATCTTGTACCTCGTTAAGGGGGAAAGCCTGGAATACAGTACTCCCTTTACCAGCAAGGTGCTAGCCCAGGGGAGAGGTGCAACGGGCAACTTCCTGAGGGGTAGGATTTGGAGATTCCCGACACCTGCTCAACAAATAATCATGTCAGGTTTTTGGGCTTGCTATGTCCCCAAACCCTAATGAGGGTTCCCATGCTGTAGAGGTGAGGATGTGAGGGCATCTCACTCGGGGGTGCCAGGGTGGCACTCTGGGCTGCCATCTTAGAGTCAGTCCATCCAATTCAGAAACCCGAATTCACCTCCTCCTCCTCCCCTTCGTCAGCAGCAGACCAGTCCCGGCGTAAGGACTCTGCTGACCCTCAGTTGACCCGAAGAAACATCAGAAAACGGTGTCAAGCAGAATTAGGAATGGGGGGCAAATGCCATTGGTCGGAGCTGATGCTATTCCATCATCTGCTATGGACTTATATCTTTCCAGTCACCCCACTGCATCATCAAACCGACCTCCGAGAGGTTTAAAGGATAAAGGCCGCTGAGGATTCCAGAACACCAGGAGGAGCCAACAGGGGCCAGAGAAACTAGTGCTACATTCTTATAAAAGATCCTGGCCTCTTTACATTCAGTGTGTGCCAGATTCTGCTACTTTCACTTCTTTGCTATCCTTTTGTAACTGCTTTTTATGTACTGTCCATATCTTTTCATTTATAGTTTTCTTCCCTCTTCATCCTTGCCTTTAGCACCTTTCCACTGTAGTTTTGCCTAGGCAGAGCCCCATTCACCAGAAATTCTGGCCTTATAAATTAGTAATCCATTCAGTACTATTATCAAGGCATACACAGTCCCCAAAGATATAGCCCCATAAAAGCATACAGGCTTGTCATAACTGTTTGTTTGTATGGGGTTTTTACACTGCAGGGAACCAGTGGTTATTCAGCAACGGGACCAACGGCTTTACATGACTTCCGAACTTATTTGTCGAGAGTGAACTTCTATCACCAGAAATACACATCTCTAACCCCTCAGTGGAATGCCCGACCACCGAGGTGGCAGGCCAAGACCATACCGATCATGCCACTGAGGCGCTAGGCCTGTCATAAACAGTGCCATATGCTAGGCACCTAACATTCCAGGAGACTAGGAGTACTAAATCCCAGCAAGAATGCTATACATTTAGCTTAGCCTACTGAATCAGTATTGTTTAAAGCATGGCTTGTTTATATACTGTTTAATTTAATTTACTTTTTGATTAAGTATTTTCCTTAGTCTCTACACTTTGTGTAATTCTCAATGTTCTCTGATGAGAACTATACCTTATGTAATTTTGTCTTTTTTTATTTACACTCATTCTCTAGGGAGAAATTCATGTACTGCTTAATACTTGACTAGATTACTAAAAGGCATTATGGAGGAGAGATCTGGTTGTTGCTTTTGACAATGTTCTCGAGGGTTGCTTGTGAGAAAGAGAAAGTGAGAGCATACTTAGGTTATTTGCAATGGTTGGGAGCAATTAGAAGAGTTTTAAGGTTTTTGCATGGTTGATAAGTCGTGTTTCGTGTTTGTATTGCTGTATGTATGTATTTATGTATGTGGTTTTCTGAAGATGAGCAGAAGAGAGAGAAGAGAGAGAGAAAGAGAGCATAAGTGGTGGATCGATAGTCAGTCTATGATGAGCAGTCATAGAGGACAGTGGTTTTGGTGGTTTATTGATGGTCAGTTGTTATTGGTTGTTTCTTAATGATATTGAAATTGTATCATTGTGTGTGTGCTGTCTGGTTGTTGTTGAGCTGAAGAGTGTTTGTTGTACATTTTGTGTTTTGATGTTAGTGAATTTTTTGTTGGAGACAGTGTTGATGTTTGTGGGTTGTGTTGGTTTTGAGTTGTTGCATGATTTGTCATGTTGTTTTAGAGTTGTTGGTATCTGTTTACATAGCGATTATGTGGCTTTTTTTTGGATTTCTTGTATGGTTTTGGTGCTTGTCTGTCTTTATTTATTGAAATTCAGCGGTTGTTTTGTCTTGACGACTGTATCCAGCGGATGGCACAGCGTCTCGCTGAGTGTCTCGAGTCTAAGGTCAGTACATGTGTTTGTGTTTGTGTGTTCTGTATCTCGTTAAGCCAATATTCCTACATGTATTTAGTAATGTAAAGGGGAAAGTGTGGCTGTGGGAAAATTTGTCAGTCAGAATGATTAATGTAAATGTGGGAGATCTTGTTGCTTGCTTTTGTATTTTGCTTGTGATTCAGCCACATTATTTTTTGGCACCCAAACAGGGACTGCTGGTGTGGCAGCTGCAGGACGATTGGTATAGTGAGTTGTGTGATTGGTAAAGAAAATAAGTATGGAAGGTTTGACTAAAGTGGAGAGGCTGAAGGAGGAGTTGTGGTTGTTGAGGGAAGCTAAGGAAAGAGTGGAAGAAGAGTCCGAGAGGAATAGGATTAAGATTGAGGAATATAAGAGGGAATTGGAAGGGTTAAGAGGAGCAATGAGGAGTGCAAAAGAGGGGATGAAAGATGAGGTGAAAGAGGCTGAGCAGTGATGGTTGGAAAAGATGGATGAAAAGTTGGGACCAATGATGATTTAGTGCAAAAGATGATAACGGAAATGATGAAAGGGTTTTTTGGAGAGGGATCTGTCGGAGGTAGGTCTCCTGGGTCTCGTGGCGGGCCAGGAGTGGTAAAGAAAGTGGAAGAGGGAATGGCTGAGAGTATGAGTGATGAAAGTGATGGTTGTGGCAAGTGAAGGGAAGAAGGAGAAGATACAGGATAAGGAGAAACCTGAGCAGAAGGATAAGAAGGGAGTTAAAAGTAAGAAAAGAACTAAGGGAAAGAAGATTAGTAAGAATGATGGGAAGGATAAGAAAAGGATGGATGAAGATGAAAAAAGAGCTGAGAGTAAGGTACAGGTTGAGAGTGATTCGGATAGTGGTAAATAGGAACAAGTAGGTAGGAAGAAGAAAGGAAAGAAGAGTATGAATAAAAGTATGGATGTAAGCACTGAAGTGGACTCACTGTATTCGGATGAGGGTAAGAAGGGTCAGTATGGAACTAGTGGAAGTGAGAGTGAGCAAGAAGTACAAAAAGCTGTGTATATGAGAGAGGTACCCCGATGTGCAAGGTATGAGGAATGTGGTAGTAAGGATGTAGGGGACTTTTTTAGGGAGTATGAGAAATATTGCACAGCTAAGTATGGGGATAATAGGAGAGTTTGGGTTAGAGAGTTAGGGGACTTTTGACAGGGTTCTTGTTAGACATGTATAGGATGATGATGAGTATAGATGTGTTGTATGTATTAAAAATATGATTATGGAACAGGCTAGAAGGGTAAAGAGTAGTGTGAGGTATAAGAGGAAGAATGATTTTGAAGAGGCCAAAATGAAAGTTGGTGAGTTATTGTCTTTGTATGTATGCTGGTTGGAGACATTAGCTAGGAAAAAGTTTGGAGATGATGGAATAAATGAGTGAAAGGAGTTAGTGAGGAGATTGTTAGTTATAAATCTGAAAAGTAAGGAGAAAATGAGATGGACGAATGAAAGGTTAAAGTGGAATGATATTTTAGAGATAGTTCGGGATTACGAGCTAGATAGGTGTATGAAAGAGGGCAGAAGTGTCGGCATCAGGACCAAAGTAAATGAGGGTATGCCAGAGTTTAACAGCTATAGGGAAGCAGTTTTAGAAGGGCCAAGATGAATGGCAGAGCAAGTGGTTGATAGGAGCATTAAAGCAAGTAATGTAAGTATGGTGAAACCTAAGAGAGATAGAAGTGCAAGTGTCAGAACGTTAGGGTCAGTTAGTTGTGAGCGAGAGCAGAAGTGTTATAGATGTGGGAAATCAGAGCATAAGAAGAATGAATGCCGGTGGGCATTAGGAGTTTGTTTCAGGTTTGGGAAGACGGGTCATTTGGTTGGTGAGTGTCAGAGAGATAGGGACATTAAATGTTATAGGTTTGGCAAATAGTGCATATAGCTAGTGGATGTCGGGGTACCCGTATAAACGTGGTTTGCAGCAACTGTGGAAAGAATGAGCATTATGCTAGGATGTGTAAGAACAGCATGTAAAGTGTGCTGAATGTGGTGAGTGTGTGTAGGCGAAAGAGGATAAATCAGGTTGGGAATTCGGGAATCTAGGTGTTAAGGGGATTCAGTTGGGTGGGTCCTCTAGTGTGCAGACAATAAGAGTGATGCATTTTAGAAAAGGGTTGATGTATGAAGAAGGGTTCAGGGATAGAACCCATGAATGCATGAGTGTGTATGCATGGAACCTAAGGAAAAATGGTGACTTTTGTTAAGAGTGAATGATAGTGGGTACTGTAGCTTGGTTGATACGGGGGCACAGATTTCCCTAGTGAGCGAGTCATTGGTAAATGAACTTGAGAGATGCAATTGGGAAGTGAAAAGGCAGTGTACAAGTGTAAGAATACATGGGTTTGGACAGGAAAGTGTTTTACTATGGGAAGAGGTACAGCTGAAGGTTAGGTTAAGGGAGTTGGAAGTGATACATAACATTATAATCATGAGAGAAAATTATATGCTGCCTTGTTTTTTGATAGGAGATAGAATTTTTGAGGATGTATGATGTAAGTGTATATAGGGAACGGTGTTCTTAGAAAGGGGGGTCGGAAGACAGCAAGGATTCAAGATAGTAGTGTACTTGTAGCAAAATTTGTGGGTATGATTGATATTGCTAGAAGTGAGAATGATCTATTGAGCGAGGAAGAAATTGAGGAAATGCAATATAGGCGCTGGAAGATAAGTAAGTTGCAAGAAAGCATTTTGGGGGGAGCGCATGTGGAAGATTGGCCGTGTGAGTTGGCGATGTACATGAGGGTTAAAAGACTGTTTGTTGTGTGCAAAAATGTAGAGTACATTTTGCACCAGGGAGAAATGTATGATATGGGAGAGGAAGTGCCGGTGTTTTCCGTTGAGTCAGCCGTGAGTATGTACCTGTTGGTCCACGATTGGTTTGGGCACATGGGGAAGAAAAGTTAAGGGAATGTATGAAAGAGAGATTGTATGTACCTGGGGTTAAGTAAGAAGATTTGTGTGGATGTAGCCATTACATGTGAAGAATGTCAGAGGGAAAAGTATCAGTGTGTGCATGTGAATCCGCCTGTGTTGTGACTTCAGATGAAAGAGCCATTTGAAATGCTTGTGAACGACTGTTTCTTTACCAAGGACTGACTGCGAGAGGACACGCAGGAATGATTGGAATGGTGGATCACATGGGCAAATTTGTGTACGTGGTTCCCATCAAAGATAAAAAGAGTGGGACTATCGCACGAATGGCAAGCCAAGTGATGGTGCCGATGTGTATGTGTGTAAGACTGTGAGAATGTTGAGTGACAATGGGCCTGAGTTTGTGGGATGGGAATTTGAGGAAATGTTGAGGGAATGGGGTCATTGAAAGGACTCTTAGGATATTGACTGAAATTTTGAGAATGGTGAGTATGCGGAATAATGATTGGGATATGCATGCCTGCCGGGTGTGCGGTGTGGGCGTACAACGCCATGTTGCAAAAGAGTATAGTATGTCACCCTGTAAGTATGTGTTGAATTTTGAGAGAATTATTAGGCAGAGGTTGGGGTTGTCAGAGTGGAGGAGAGCAAGTGGGAGGTTTGAAAGTTTAGGATTGGTGATAAAGTGTTGAAAGAGGTGGTGGAGACGGGAAGGATGAACGTGAATAAGGTAAGGGAAAAGTTTGAGGGGCCTTTTGAAATATTGGAAGTGGGACCAAGTGGGTTGAGTTATGTTTTTGGAAAGTTGCAAATGGATGGAGGTATGGATGAGGTCAGGGCACACCATACCCAGCTCCACAAGTGAAGGGATGTGTCACAGTATGTTCGGGGGGAATGCAATGAATGAGTGGTTGAGAGTGAATAAATATGAGCCGAGCATCAGTGAGCAAATGGATTTGGGGATCAGCAGTTAGTGTTGGTTGAGTATGGAAGAAAGCGAAAGAAGGTAAAGAAAGGGAATAAAAGGGAAAAGCAAGGACTGCATGATAAAGGGTTTAGTGTTAGGGTAAAAATGGTGAATAAAGTGTGTAATACAAATAAGCCTGAGTTTTAAGGGAATGGATGATACTTATAGCGTGTGTGGGTTTGAGTTGTCAGGGTTTAGTGAGATTTCAACAGGAAAGGAATCAAGTAGCAAGGACGTGGTTGGCAGTATGAAGGAGACTCTTCGGGAGTTGGCAGGAATATAAATGAGGTGAGTGATTTGGTGGCAGAGTTACGAGATATTCGGGCAAGAGTTAGAAGGGGTAGGTGAGATAGTGAATGAGATTTTGGAGGACAGTAGTGAGGGAGATAATGTGAATCTGTAAGAAAGTGGTTTGGAAGAAGCGAATGGTGATGCAACAGTGTATGAGGGGCCTCAAACAAGATCCAGGGGGCCAGTATCTGAACATCCCTGGGTGTTGCGTAAGGCGATTTAGTGTGGATGTTGTGAGTGTGAGGAGACGTTGTCAAATGTAACAGGGGAGGAAATATGGAGGAGAGATCTGGTTGTTGTGTTTGACAACATTCTTATGGGTTGCGTGTGTGAGAGAGTAAGTGAGAGCATAGTTGGGATGTTTGCAATTGTCGGGAGTGATTGGAAGAGTTTAAATGTTTTGTTTTTGTATGGTTGATATGTCATGTTTTGTGTTTGTATTGCTGTTAAGATCATATAGTATGTATATTGTATGTGGTTTTCTGTGAGAGAGAGAGAGAGAGAGAGAGAGAGAGAGAGGAGAGAGAGAGAGAGAGAGAGAGAGAGAGAGCATAAGTGGTGAATGGATAGTTAACGAGTGGTTTGCTTGTTGGGCGATCGTCTGGGTTGTCTGCTGGCACGGTTGCTGGGCCAGTCAGTCTGTCTGTGATGAGCAGTCTTAGAGGACAGTGGTTTTGGCAGTTTATTTATGGTCAGTTGTTATGGCTGTTTTTTATTGATATTGAGATTGTATAGTTATTGTGCATGCGTCCGTCTGGTTGTTGTTGAGCTGAAGAGTGTTTGTTGTACTTGATTTTGTGTTTTGATGCTAGTGAGTTGTTTGTTAGAGACAGCATTGGTGTTTGTGGGTTATAATGCATTGTTTTCGAGTTGTTGGTATTTGTTTATGTAGTAATTGTTATGCTGTTGTTTTTTTTTAGTTCTTGTATGGTTTTTTGTGCTAGTCTGCCTTTGTGTATTGAAATCAGCAGTTGTTGTGTCTCGACGACTGTATCCAGTGGACGGCACAGCGTCTCGCCCTAAGTGTCTCAAGTCTAAGGTCAGTGCATGTATTTGTGTGTTTTGTATCTCATTAAGCCAATTGTCCTGCGTGTATTTAGTAACATAAAGGGGAAAGTGTGGCTGTGCTAAAATTTGTCAGTCGGAACGATTAATGTAAATGTGGGAGATCTTGTTGCTTGCTATTGTTTTTTTTTTGCTTGTGATTCTGCCACAACCATTTATTACAAAATTCTGGGTTAAAATAACCACACAAGAACATGTTGTACTGCCCCATCAGGGACTACTAATAGCATGCCCTACTTTATGTTAGGTAATAGTGCCCTGCTTGATACAATCAAGACTAACACTATTAACCATATATTTTAAGGTTAGTATAACTTATAAGTAATAACTACTCTATAACTTACTGGTAGATTTTTGTGACAATTTCTTTAATCTTAAAGGTATATATGTTTAAGTTGACTTTATTTGCCACACTTTTGTTTTCCTAGTTCTTTAAAAGAAGTTATCTTCAGTCAATGTTAATCCTACTGAAAGTGAACTAATAGTTTCCAAGTCATTTGCTGTTTCAGCTTTATAACTTTATAACTAGATAGTTCACATTTAGCTTAAGTCAAGATAGATTTTATTGTCTCATTACATCTCAAGAAGTACCTATAACCCTAGTTACTCTGCAAAAAAAGTAAAAAGCAATTGCTAAGTAAGAAGTATTAACCGAGTTCAAACTGAAGTTTCATATCCACAGAGTTAATTTTAAGTTGTCATGAAATAAATCATAAAGTGGAAGGAATAGTTATTTTCCTTTGTTGATGTTCATTCCGGCCACTCCAACAAGTCTAGGGTTAAAATGGTCTCTGAACTGGGGAGGCGTTTCTAAATTATGAACATCCTCAGGTCCAAAATAACATCAAATATTCATTTAAATCCATAAAACAGTAGCCACTCTATGAAAGATCTCTATGTGTGAGTGACTTCGTCGTATTTACAAACGAGCCACATCTCTATGTGTGAGTGACTGTCGTATTTACAAACGAGCCACAAAGTTGTACTTTTGGTTTGCATTAGCAAACTTCAGTTAGTATATCTTACTCCATCTCAGTTATGTCTCCGTTGAACTGTTGAAGATATTCTCTTGATATTTAATTCTTACTTCCATCGTGACTCTTGGGTAAGTAGTGGAAACACAAAGTATCCAAAATATACTTTATTTCAAGATTTACATCCTGGGTAGAATGCAGAGAGGTTTCTGAATAGATGTTTGAACTAAGAGGCAAGCAAACCTAATCAAGGATCAGTCATATGAACTAACATTCTTAATGAGGTTAAGACAAGTACACTTTTCTTGTTCTCGTAAGTCAAAATGGTTCCCAGGGAAGGTATTGTTGACATGTTTATGTTCTACAAAGATTCTAATGAAATAAGGTGTTCACACACTTGGATTTCGGGCAAAATATCCTGCATGATCTCCTTGGCCTCTGGCCAGACTCATGTTTACATGTATTACTTCTAAAGAATGTTCACACACATTTTTATTCATAATGTAAGTTATTACATAATTGCTCGGTCACGAACAAAATCAAATATAAAAGAACAGTCAGGTCAGAAAGATTGCCTTGCCCATGATTTGTGTAAGTGTAATTCCAGATATAAATACACAAGTTATGGTAAACATAACTACCAAAACAGAATGTTAAAGGAAATGGTATTTAAGTGGTTATAACTACCAAAACAGAATGTTTAAAGATATGGTATTTAACTGGTTATATGTAAAAATCATGTATATATATATATATATATAATATATATATATATATATCTATATACTATATAGATATAGATATAGATAGATATAGATATAGATATAGATATAGATATAGATATAGATATATGATAGATATAGATATAGTATATAGATATATAGATATAACATTCATTGAATAGAATGGCTTTTTCACTATTTACCAGCTTTTTTGAAATTGATTCATATTTTCTAATTATTTTCTTCACTTCATTGTTCAGGTTACTAATGGACACATAATGGGGTTCTTCCATTTACTCCAGTATTTTTACAAAAACGCGACAGCTGTTTCGTCAACCTATACGTATTGACGTTATCAAGCGTACTGATACAAATATGAGCCTACATGCGTTTTGTGACGTCATGAGGACGGAAAGGTAGTACAATTGCCAGATACCTAGTTTTAAATATTTACAAAAGACTATAGTGAAACATAAAATAAGACAAATAAATAAATATGTTAACAGAAATTATATCAAAAGTTGAAAGTAAGTTATTATATACAAAATTTTACATAAAATATATATTAATTACATATATGTTTAATTAACAAAATGTCAGTGTGCGCTCCTGTCCGCGTGTGGTAGTGTTCTTGTTCCACGCGGTTTGAAGGGACTGCCCTCCTACACGAGGGCAAAGATCGGTCTGCCTCGCGTTGGATGTTAAGGTTTGGGCGTTGCGTGGCGATGCTGACGGCTTCTGATATCAATAAACGATTGTAGTTGCCTTCCTTGTGGATTATTTTGGTGTTTGTGAGAAGTTCTTGCAAGGATGGTTTTTTATTGTGGGTATCCACAAAGTGCTGGTGAATAGCACCTTGGTTTCTGTGGGCCTGCATGCGACGTTTGAGTGTAGTTGTTGTGTGTCCGATATAGCATTTTTGGGGGGACTGACATTGCTCGTCAGCACAGACAAACTTGTAAACTATATCAGATTCAACCTCTTTCTCCGTCGATGGAGCCGTACTATTTTTCATTACCAGTGAGGCCGTAAGATTTGGCTTGCGTAAATTCTTGCTGTTATTTTGTTATATGGTGCTAGGGGGGTGGTTCCCTCTTTGCAGTTATACCAAGGAGGGCTTTCCTTTCGTCTTCGTGGTGTTTGTTGTATGATATCTGATGGTATATCACTCTTCTTTGTCTTGGTCTTTTGTGTGTTGTCCCTCGGGGTCGGTTTTGGAAAGCCTCTAATCTCTTTTGACAACTTGCTGGATCATGTCATCTGGGTAGCCGTTATTGTGAGCAGCTGTTGAACTCTGTTAATTTCTTCGTTCGTCGCTTTCCACGTCGAACAGTGTGTTAAGGCACGTTTTATGTATGCATTTACCACAGACCGTTTATATGCATCAGGGCATTCTCCTCTAGCATTTAAGCATCTCCCAGCATCTGTCTTTTAGTGTATACGGTGGTATTGTATTTGTTGTTTTTCTGGGTCACAAGTAACGTCCAAGAAGGGGAGCATTTTCTCATTACTTTTTTCTACCGTAAAATTCAATGTAGAATTTGCTCGGAGTTTATTCACTAATTCATCTATGTCATTTTCGCCCTTTGTTGTGATAAAGATATCATCAATATATCTCCCATAGATTCTGGGTTTTGGGTGTTCTTCAAAAGTGGACCTCTTCTGTGTGTGCCATGTATGCGTTTGCAAAAGAACAACCCAAGGGGGGAACCATTGCTACGCCGTCCTTTTGCCGATATATTTCGCCCCTATGTGAGAGGAATGGGGCTTCCTTTGTACATGCTTCTAGCATCTCTTTTAAGATCTTTTCGGGTATCGGTAATGGTGGTTTTTCAGACCGGTATATCTTGTTCATGATGATTTGTATTGTTTCATCCACTGGTACGTTAGTAAATAAACTTTCGACGTCCAGAGATGCTATGTCTTCGTCGGGTGTGGTGTCTTGCAGTAGATCGATGAATTCCGTCGATGATTTAGCGAGAACGTTGAAGGAATGTATGGCGTTATAATATCGTTCAATTTCTTTGCCACTTTATACATGGGGGATGTCATTTGGGATATAATGGGCCGTAGTGGGTTTCCCTGTTTGTGGATCTTGACTGTGCCGTAGCAGTATCCGGGTGCAAAGTCTCCGATGATTTTTGGAAACGTATAGGTTGACGAAACAGCGTCGCGTTTTTGTAAAAATACTGGAGTAAATGGAAGAACCCCATTATGTGTCCATTAGTAACCTGAACAATGAAGTGAAGAAAATAATTAGAAAATATGAATCAATTTCAAAAAAGCTGGTAAACAGTGAAAAAGCCATTCTATTCAATGAATGTGTATCCGCCGTGAAAAATTGTGCCCGAGAAGTATATAGATATATAGATATATACTCTATATCTCTATATCTCTATATTCTATATCTCTATATATCTCTCTCTCTCTCTCTATATATAGTATATATATATATATATATATATATATATATAATATATATATATGGATATATATATATATATATCGGCTATATGTAAAGAAAAAATACATGTACAAGACATATGCATATATGATTCTAAATACCAAGGATTATGTGTAATATAATGATACATTTATATAATGCAAGTCAAGAAGAATCCATATATCAAAAAGAAACAAGTAACCAGTAACTCTGCTCAGAATCAGAAACAAGCAAATCGGGCTTCAGGAAACTCAGTTCCTGGTCCGTCTAGTCAAAACAATCGAAGTCAGCAAAATTTTCCGAGTGTCCAAAGCAAAGCAAATACCACGTAATTACACTCCAGCGAGGGGGAGAGTGATGTTGGGTTGTCCGTATCAACATCCTTTGAATTAAAAAATAAATTTAATCATCTAAAAGACTTATGTGATACAGAATTTTCCTATGAATCATACGACCGTATCCAAAAATTCAGTGCAGGATCCCGTAGATTTTCATATAATTCACGCTATAATCAGTAAAGATGAATTACACCCTACTTTACCGCCGTAAATCTAGAATATCAGCCCTTTACACTGTTTTTTTATTCTGGTAATCCACGTAATATCATGGACTTATGGACTCATCACTTGTTGTTTTCGAACTTCCCTACCAAGAGTCCGGAGTCGACTTTCAGGCATTGGCAATAACAAACTAAGTGCTGTAGGCGTAACTCAAGTTCAGTACAAGGTGGGTAAGCGCACGCTTACCGGCACATTTATAGTTGTACAACATTGATATGAATCCAGTCGTAATTGTAGGATATCCATCCATGTGCATTCAAAATATTATCCTGGCCGATACCAAAAATGCAGTGTTTATCAAAGGAAAATTCTATAAATCTTCAAACACATTAAAATCCGTTTTGGACAAAAAAGAGACAGACAATCAAACAAAAACATACATAGAAGAACCAATCACCTGTCTCATGAATCATGACATTGTCCAAGCGACCCAACAGCACCCGATGACGTCCTCAGTTCAGCCCAGTCCTTGACCTCGGACAGACATCCAAGCCAGCCTGCCCATAGGCCTAACAACAGCGATAACTGGCGCACCCCAAACTAGGACAAAGCCGACGCCATCCTCTCCAAAGTTCCTCTCCATAAGGCACCCAGGTACGTCTTGAGTTACAGTCATATTGCAAGTTCTTTTCCTCCTAGTCAAATAAACTCTCCCACATTTTCCAATTCAAATTCCTACGTGTCAATCGAACCTCCCTTTGTTCCTTTTCTGCCTAGCGGCCGCATGTGCTACCTTTTGTGATTGTCCCCAGATAAACAAAGTCTTCATTGAGCATTTCATTTAAGCACTAGAATTCCTCCCATGTGTGTGATTAACGATAAACACCCTCCAAAGTGTATTACCTGAAATATTGTGGCAAGAAGTCTTTATTTTATGCTGAGTGTAATTTGGGAACTCATTTCCAGATTGACCCTGCTGAGTCTGTGCTCTCCGTCTCCTCGCAAGTGCTTCCTTACCGCTAGATATTATCCATTTGGAAACCACCATTGCAGTATATGATGATTTTTTTTGGCCATAGTTTTCATATTGGGAATGATAAGAGTGTTCCAGACAGTACACGGCCTCTCCCCACGTGGCTATATGCCTTGCCTTTATCTCAGGCCATTCAAAGTTGCTTGTAAATAAATGTAAATTAGATTAATCAGCTGGGTTTTAAATGGCGACCTTTCAGAATAAAGAATAAACCAATCCCTTTTTACAATTATCTAAGGTAAGTCATAAGCACTCCATTATTTCCTCATCATTTTACGTTACTTTGGGCATAAGGGCCCCCCATACGTAAAGGTGGCGACCTTGCCAGGATCGAACCCAGGGTTGTTTAAAAGCTTGTAAATTGCGTTATCCCCTTAAAAAACGTAAAAAGTAAACTGTAAATGACCTAATTCGTAAAAAAGCATTCAATAAGCGCAGGAGACCAGCACGACTCGCACACTGTAAGGTATATCATTCATTTAACATTATCATTCTTATCACCACTGTCAACTTTAAGTTACGTTAATAAGTTATCTTAGAAGTATTTAAAATATTTCTCTCAGAGATATTATTGTTTAACGGTGAGAGCGCCAAAGAGCAAGTTTCAGCCTGTATCTCACACACGACCAGTGTGTGTTAGATAGATGACAGAAAGTGCTAGTTAAGAACTAAGAAGTGCTTTGCCAGAGTTTCACTGCATGTATTAGCAAGATAAGCTAGTTATGAGTGTTTTCTACTAATACGTAGTTACGGCAAAAAAAAGTGTACAATTCTTTTGTCTGTGAAATGTTAGGGGAATTCGTTTTAACCACAGCATGTTCGCTTAGCTTTCCCAGCAGGACTCTCAGTGCCAGCCATCTTCATTCACACAAGGCAAGAAATTCATCACTTCAGACTTTATCGTAACGATTTATGCCAAAAGACGCTAAACTTGAGGTTTTAACATAACATCAATCTCAGTGCTAGCATCTATCATTCTGCCAGAAAATTTAATGCTGTTTTGCTTTGGATAACAAATTAGAATTTCGTTGTTGTAAATCGCACGCTATTTTACAGTGACCAATCAGCTGTTAGCTATCGCATGTAAAACCCACTGTTCACGCTCACCCCCGCATGTTTCATTTAGCATCGCTCACTCGCTCGCCGAGTTAAAGTTTTCATTTCACTTCATACTTAACGTAACCCTTTTTCATTTACAAATGTTTTACTAACATTTCTTCAAAGTCCTTACCACCATTTCACTTTTCACAGGGGAGCTAGTAACTTAAGTAAAGTTACCGCAAATCTTAAAAGTAAAAGTACTTTAAAAGAATTGTTAACGTAAACACGTCATTGTAAATCACTCATATTATAGCGCAAGCCACTACCAGTAATGTAAAAATGGTTCATCATTAGCGCGTTCTATTTACCTAAACTTGTTCCAAAGCAATTCTTTAATTAAACTTCATGTAAGGAAATCATCCAACGCCAATTCCATCATATTAAACTAAAGTCATTAGTTCAAATAAATACAAAAACGTTGGTCCTTTATCATATTTTACGCGCTCTCAGAGAGAGAGAGAGAGAGAGAGAGAGAGAGAGAGAGAGAGAGAGAGAGAGAGAGAGAGAGAAGAGAAATCCATTATTCAAAAAGCCAAGAGTACTACATTTCTATTACCATTATGTGTGCATCATTGACATTATTTTAGTCTCTTGTGACTTCCATCTACACTGAGCATGATATGCGCCCGTGTCTATTGCAGTCTTGCAAGAATGTTTAATTTACCAAGTACTTCAGCCAAGGACTGAGCACTTTCCAATTTACTGCTACCTTTCATTGCCCGAGTGGTCTTTTCCATTTTATTACAAAAGACTTGCGTATACTGCAAGCACAAACTGCACATAGAGTGCCATCACAACCTCATTTCTTCCATACAAGTAAGCTGCTACCAGTCTAGGACTGGCCACCACCAGTGCACGTCAGGCCCATACCGAAGCCCAGGTCTCCCTCATTTCAAGAAAGGCACTGCCTAGGGGCACCAAAATCCAGAAGGACGAAGAGATTCAGTACGAGTGGATTGACGGGTTTAACCTCTATTCGTGCCTTCAGTCCTTCTGAAGGTACAAATGCCCTTATTGGACCAGGAGACGGGGAAAACCACATTGTGCCGCCTGGGAGTAGTAGACAAATTTCATGGTTTATCAGGCCATATTGGGCCGTGATCTCCTAAAACCATATCTTCCCTGGACGCAGCTCCCACTACCAGATGCACCGACCCATGCAGCATGCCAAACAACCAAACCTCAGTTTTGGATTCAGAGGCTAGTGCTTCTGATGTCACTGACATCATCCCCATTCGTGAGCCTGGTCCTGACCCAGTGCCACCCAGAGCTAGAAATTCCTGCCGCATCCTGTCAGCCTCTTACTGCTTCACCGCCTGCCTCCTCCATTCCAGAAGAGGTGAGCCAACCAGTTAACCCCGGACTTGTTTCCGAGGATGATTCAACCAAGGACTCATTCACCTACCCACATCTAATCGCTGCCAGAGAGGACTCTTCACCTGTGCCAGAGCACACTGCAACCCTTGGTGACCTCAAAGATTCGCAACCTGTGGTGCCATCTCGGCCCTATCAATCTAGTGCCGCACAGAAGAAGTTCTGGAACAAGTTCTGCTGGGACTGTGGCCGCAAGGGTCACATGCCTGCCAACTACGGAGGGTGCGCAAATCACAATATTTCCCACCATCGCAATGGCAGTTAAAAATTCATCCTCACTAGGACCCCCGGCTAAGGGCCCTATAAACGTCGCACCCCTCCAAAGGCAGTATCCGCACACACGTCAGAGCTTTTGACGACTCTGGCGCTCAAATCTCCCTGATATGGGAAGATAAGATTCCCCACGGGGCTAGCGTCAATCGGCGCCAACTTATTACAATTGAAGGCATCAACCACATTAAAGTGATCCTTCCAACAGTCCAATTGAGTCACAAGACCTCACCTTCCAAAGGTATATACTCTTGCAGTAGCAAGCTACATTCCAGGAGGTTATGACCTCATCCTAGGGCAAGACTTCAAGTCCCCTCATTTCCGCAAACCAAGGGGTCCTAACCCCACAGCCAACCACTCCAAAGCAAGGAGCCATCCTAGACCTACTTCCTCCCGGAAGTACGGCCACCAACAGTCTCCTCCGTCACCAAGGAGGGAGATTGATCACTCACAGTTCCATTGCAAAACCTGCAACATAATAGGGCACTCCACAAATTGGTCTAGGTGTGCTAGCAAGCTACCAGCAGCGGACACTGTCAATTCTCCACAAGGCTTAGCCTTCCACAAGAGACAGGACACCCTGTCTCCCATCACTCCGGGCACACCAAGAGGTATGGCACCTCCAGTACCCGTCCCAATGCCTGATGTCGACTCTCTGCCAGTGCCACTTGGCAGCACTCAGCAGTGCCATGCTCCGTCCAGCTTGGACGTAGAGCCACAACAAACATAGCGCCGGCGCCCAACCTAATCAAGGATACCCTTACAAGAGATCCTCCAACAGGCATGGAACTTAACGTAACCCATTGCCCAGCTCCAGTACACGATTCTTCTTCGCAATCACCTCTGTCAGCCGAGGATGAACCTCCAGCAGACCTCACCATTACACTTCTGGACGACCAGGAACTGCCCGACCAGGAGTCATCCTGGAGTCTTACCCTTACGATGGCTGTTGCAGCAGCCGAAGTGAGGGCCTCCCCTACAGTTCCACCTCTATGACGGTTGCTGCAGATGCCTAAGTAGGGTGTTCACCTGTAGTCCTTAGGGCTACCACTGCCTCTGCTCCTAACGGCGTTTCTGGCCTTTCCCCAGAGTCGGCGCCTCCGTCCACTCCTAGGACTAGTGTAGCCAGGCACGGAGGAATAAGAAGAAGAAGAAGAGGGGACGCAAATTCACTAACTAACCAAAGAGCCACATGCACTCCTTGGCACCTGTGCCCTAGGTACAGTGTCACATTAATTTCCAGAGTGATCCTGGCACCTACCCAGAGAAGGTAGCCAGCCTGATCTCTGCCAGTAGACTAATCCTCTAACCCCTAGAACTTGTATTATTACCCTCACTTAAATATCATAATTACCTCATTAAATTTCCATCCTGGTACACTACTAATCACTGATCACCCTCACACATCATTACCTCATTTTATGTATTGTAACAATTCAGGTCAATAAACCTCTGCTGTGCATACCACATCCTGGAATGATTGTCTCTCTAATTAATTGTAATGAGTAGGTTAGGCTAATAATTTTAGTACCAGGGGATTAGGGTAGTAGCAAGTAGAATTTTCAAAGTAACCTTAACTGGGGGTAGAGTAGCCCGTTGTCACCGATGACCCGTAGTTCTCCTTAGGCTAGACTACAGTATTAATGCAGTAAGTTAGTACACTTAGCATCTCCTCCCATAAGTTAGGTAGGCCACTGTAGCTAGCCGTATCGCTGCTCTAAAACCTCAGTTAGAGACGGAGAACTGTTTAGTCGAGGCAATAGACTTATTAGCCAAGGCCTTCATGCCCGAAAGCGAGTGAATGCCTTCTTAATAGGGGGAGCTTTTATGTTAGTTGATCGCATATCTATCCAGCAGTTATTAAATAAATTTGCTAGAAGAGCAGCCATTTTTTACTACTAACATAAGCTGACTTTATGTGGGAAACACAAAGCAGGCCAGAGATCGTTATTTCTGTGTAGTAGCGGGGGGGAATAAAAACTCGTTAAGCATTAGCGACATATCCCAAGGGAAATGTGTAGCTAGTTAGGTCATTCTTAGGCCTACTCATAAGATCCTTTTTCCTGTGAACCTTCCGCTGGCTGTATGTCTGTTTCCAGGATGACCTGCCAACAAGGGGGGGAAGTGCTGCCCCAACTCCCAGGATTCACACCCCGCGACGTCCTCAGTTCAGCCCAGTCCTTGACCTCCGACAGACGTCCGAGCCAGCCTACCCATAGGCCTAACAACGGCGCTTACTGGCACGCCCCAAACTCAGACAAAGCCGACGCCATCCTCTCCAAAGTTCATCTCCATAAGGCACCCAGGTACGTCTTGTGTTACAGTCATATTGCAAGTTCTTTTCCTCCTAGTCAAATAAACTCTCCCACATTTTCCAATTCAAACCTCCCTTGTTCCTTTTCTGCCTTGCGACCGCATGCTACCTTTCGTGATCGTCCCATATAATCAAAGTCTTCATTGAGCATTCCATTTAAGCACTAGAGTTCCTCCCCTTGTGTGTGATTAACGATAAACACCCTCCAAAGAGCATTAGCTGAAGTATTGTGCAAGAAGTCTTTCTTTTATGCTGAGTGTAATTTGGGAACTCATTTCCAGACTGACCCTGCCGCCGAGTCTGTGCTCTCCGTCTCCTCGCAAGTGCTTCCTTACCGCTAGATATTATCAATTTGGAAACCACCATTGCAGTAGATGTTGGTTTTGGCCATAGTTTTCATATTGGGAATGATATGTGTGTTCCAGACTGTACACGGCCTCTCCCCACGTGGCTATGCCTTGCCTTTATCTCAGGCCATTCAATGTTGCTTGTCAATAAATGTAAATTAGATT
>NC_087206.1:59561640-59574114 GCF_015104395.2 Macrobrachium nipponense
CCTTTTTCTTATCTATGCATATGTTAGCAAATTTCATGAAACACACTACATATGTATTTTTAGCATAATTTTGGCCTTGCAAAGTACTTTATTTACCTTAGATTTGTTGTTAGCTTACAGTAGTGGTCATTTTTTATATACTCTTATGAAGTATAGCCTATCTAGTACATTTTCAGTTTTTACCGATGAGATTGTTTTGTTTTGAATCAATTTAAATCCATTTTACAAAAAGAATTTGTCACTAACAAAGTAAAAATGCAAGATACATATGTCTAATGTTATCTCATGGGGTTGAGGCACCATTATCTTCTCATTTCCATGCTTAGATCCAGAGTTATTGAGAAAAGTAGTTTTTTTTTCCCTATTGGCGGACTTCTTTGCCTTAAAACAAAAGTTGTCCAAGGTCGTCATTTTGAGAACCTCTCTAAAATATCAAGAAAACACCAAAGGAATGCAAAGAAACGAAACCAAGAAACCTTGTACTTTAGAACATTCATTGGTTCACTACGTTGGCAACTCGACTAAATTAGAAATACAAAGTGAATGAACACAATTTCGAATCTTCAAAGTGTAAATTCATGAGTAAAAATACTGAACACAACATGTTGGGTAATAAACTCATCGAAGTACAATGAACCTAGAACCGTTCGTTTTTTTTTCTTTCTTTTTAAGACACGACCTAAAGCTACGAACACTTCCAAGAATTTCAGTAAAAAACACTTCACTTTCTTAATAAGGGTTTTGAAGTGTACTCGGAAGATGAATTTGAATATGATGGTGAAGAATGGGAAATGATTCTTCGATGCTCTAAATAATTTGGTTATCCGTATGCCTCGCGGCAGCGCAGAGGGCGAGAGCGGAAGACTCTGTGATCAACATTTTAGTAGGTTCCCGATTTAGTTCTATATAGTGAGTATTCTGACCGCAAGGAGAAGCGATTCCATTCCTTTTACTAACAGCTATCAAAACTTAGCTTGGAATGAGAGAATACTGGAAGCACAATATTAACAAACTACTTTTAAAAAGCTGGAAACTTTCTCCTTTCTTTCGACTCACTCAGGCCTGTTGGTCTAGGGGTATGATTCTCGCTTAGGGTGCGAGATGGTCCCGGTTCAAATCCCATGACAGGCCCCTTGAGCATCGTTTTTAAAAACTGATCGATATTCCGCGCTGTAATCTCACAGCTACGTCACTACAAAGAGATGCCACACAAATCACAATGACACGACGGTAGCTATACAGCTGCTGCACACAGTTCAACTGGAGAGGAAGGGGAAAACAAATTTAAAACATGATTCTCCTTATAACTGCACCACTGAATAAACCTTTTTCAACCGTCGGTATAAATAGTAATACATCACTAAATTATGTGCTTAAGCTCAAAATTTAATAATAAATTCTATATTAAAGAGAACGGCGGCCTGTTGGTCTAGGGTAATGATTTCTCCGCTTCGGGTGCGAGAGGTCCCGGGTTGGGTTCAAATCCCGGACAGGCCCATGTCAGTTTATATGGTTCTTTCATGAAACTAATACGATCTTATGCTTACGGTAAGGCAGTTTCAGTAACGGCCTTGGCGTGAGAATAGATTAAGTTTAGAAACGAATGGGAATGTATATCATGTCCCTCAATAGCTAATGATGTTTGCCAGTGCATTTTCTTCAGATTTAATTTTACGCTTCCAAAAATGCATATCCAATTTCCGGAATTTTATCAGCCCAATGACATAAGAACATCCCAATGACATAAGAAAATGTCTTGAACCACTATATATAATAAAACTATGTCCATTTCGTGTCTTGAACCACTATATATAATAAAACTATGTCCATTCAGAGTTACAGTTCCCCTTATGGCCTTTAAAATTGCAAGCACTTCTGCTGTAAAAATGGATGCAATAGAATTGATTTGTGGCTGAACAACACCCTAGTTATGTACCCATAATGAAGTTAACCTAAGATATTAAAAGATATACTGCCGGACCCCATAATGAAGTTAACTAAGATATTAAAAAGATATACTGACCCCATAATGAAGTTAACTAAGATATTAAAAAAAAAGATATATTGACCCCATAATGGAAGTTAACTAAGATATTAAAAGATATATAAGTTTAAAAGGAGTTTCATAGAAGACCTATAAAAAAAAAATATAATGTATATACATATACACATATTGTATATGACCTTAATTTTTTTTTGAGGGAGCCGTCTCCCTGACAAACGTACATAGCCGCTGTAAATTACAGTCGTGCAAGAGAATCATTGCAAAGATGGCCGCTAATTTTTCAATTTATGGCACTGAGTAAATATTTACATTGCTGAAATAAATACATTAATCATTATTCAGATAGTCTTCCTAGGTAGAAGAGTTAATTGAAGATATAACCAGAGTGC
Organism: Macrobrachium nipponense; assembly: GCF_015104395.2. Classification (NCBI taxonomy): domain Eukaryota; kingdom Metazoa; phylum Arthropoda; class Malacostraca; order Decapoda; family Palaemonidae; genus Macrobrachium; species Macrobrachium nipponense. Next base: position 59,564,035 of record NC_087206.1, read on the forward strand.
CTACTACTATATTTACCTCTGTGATAAAGATGGCATCCAAAATGGCCGCCATGAAACATTTTGCTTGTTGACTGCAACTATGAAAGATAGAGACGTGAAATTTTTTTATGTATGTAAACATTTATAAGGCAGGGAACCTGTTTCTATCTCCATTTCCATTGGGCTATTATCAATATTACATTGGATAGGCACCCCCATAAACTATTGTAAGTATACAAGCACAAGACTATAATGGTGTATAATAACAAAGTATCTTATCTGTGTTCGAACACTGTCTCATTGTCTTTTTTAAGCCTGACATGAATGCAAGATTTTAAATATGAATGGTGTCACCCTTTAGTGTGATGAAATTCTCATTCATATGTATTTGAAGCAAAATCATTTCAACATTATAGTTACACCCTCACTCTTATGATATAACTCACACTTGCAGCTACACAAAGCTGTGAATATAAAGCACAAGCCTATAGCGTTTGCACCTGCCACAGCAACCAGCCTTGCAGCCACATTTTGTAAGCTGTTCACAACTCTGGGCAGAGTTGGCTGTCCAGAAGACTTTGCAGTCTTCACCAATCTTTTTCCAACCCCAGTCAGCTGGACTCTGTGCTTCTGGCTGGCAAAGAATTGCCTGACCCCATACAACCTGACATTTGGTGTGTTGAAGCAGAGCTTGCTCTGGTTGGAGGGATGGCTTCATATGGTCTCTGCTTTCTGGCAAACAAGTCAAGTCTGGCCTTATCCACATTGTCAACAGTGCTTGAACCTGTCATACATGAGGATGACAAACTTCTCCAAAACCTCTTCAAAACACCATCTTCAATGGTTGGTAGGTACTTGTTGATTCTGGAAAAAAACTGGAGTGGCCTCTGGGAAAATGTCCCATTGCTTGACCTGTCATACATGAGGATGACAAAGTTCTCCAAAATCTTCAAATCACCAACTTCAATGGTTGGTGGGTACTTGTTGATTTTGGAAAAAAACTGGAGTGGCCTCTGGGAAAATGTCCATGTCTAAAGGCTGAGACCGCATCACAACCTGTAAATGCATGGAAGATTTGCATGCCTTTGACCTTCTCTTGATCACGTTGTTGCACAGGTTGTTAATGCCAATTCATTGAAGGTTCTGTCCTTGGCCAAATGCCACCTACAGCTGCTGCAGGCCCATTCTTTGCAGAGTTGGGAACACACTCAGGCCAATGACAAGGACATCTGCGTCCTTGGCTTTGACCATAATAAACTTGCTCCCCTGTTCTGTAGCATATCTGGCATGGACAAAGATGCAGCTGTCTGCCTCCTCATGAGAACATTTGTCCAGTTCAAGTATTATTATTATTATAAAGTTAAGATTTACCAGCCCAATGAGTCTAACAGACTTACAGTGCTGGCCCGAAATCATTCGGGACGAAATTATTTAAAAATATAAACGCTCATAAAATGTTATTGTCTACACATGGATGGTATGGAATGAAGTTAATGAATTATAATAAATTAATGATAAATGAGGGGATTGTTAAGTGATATATGAGGTTGGAATTAAAATATGAATTGAATTTATAAATGACTGAAATAGATTAAAATAACAAAAGTCATCTATTTAAAAGGGTATATGTTAAATCTTATTAATCAATTAGTCTTTTTTAAAAAAAAATATTAATACTCTATATAAAGAAAAATGATCTGATTCCGATGGTATTTCTGATAATGATTTATTGCCTAAATATAAATTTCTTTCTCTATTAAAAATTAGGCATTCACATAAAATATGTTTGACTGTTTAAATTGTATTGCACACATTGCAATGAGGGACGTTCCCTTGTGGAGTTATCATTAAATACTCATGAGTTAGTCTTGTGTGGCCTATTCGTAATCTTGTTAATATTACTTCAGCTCGTTTTTCATTTAGTACTGATGTATTCCACAAGTCTACTTTCTGTTTGATGCACTTTAATTTATTGGTGTCTGCTTCCTCATTCCCACAGATTTTGCCATTTTGTTTTTATGCACTGCTTCACTGAGTTTATATAATCTGTAGCAGGCAATTTATGGTCAAAAATTGGTGAATTTATCCCAGACTTTGCCTTTTCATCTGCCTTTTCATTACCTTGGATTCCAACACTGGGGCAGGAATCCAGCATATTTCAATGTTTAACCCCACGTGAATATATTTTATGATGATTTGTTTAATTTCCTTTACTAAAGGGTTCTTATGTGAATAACTCTTGAGGGATTCAATTGCGCTTCTTGAGTCAGAATATATTACAAATTTAGTATTAATTTTATTATTTGACAATTTTATCTGATTGATTGCCAATATAATTGCTGTTAACTCAGCAGTAAAGACAGTTTTGCTTCAATTGGCAATGAATTCTGACTTATTTTGCATGATGACACTGCAACACAACCAACTCCTGCAGAAGATTTGGATCCATCAGTGTATATTGCTTTAGTGGGCTTTACTTCGAATGTGTTCTAATGTATACTGTTTATAGCGATCTGAAGTATAATCTTGCTTTTTTGAGAGATGATAAAGGTTAGAACATACTTTGATTTTCTTCATCATCCATGGAGGTGGAGAATTTGAGGGTGGGAGTATATTTACTCTAACACCAATAGATTCCAATAACCTATTAGCTCTTATTGGAAAAGGTGGTTCATGATTACTAATAAATGTATCTCGCATGGCAAATAGTTTTTTTGTGGGGGAATCAGTGGATGTTATCTTTAAAGCACTTCTCATTGTTAAAAGGTCACGATGTAAGGATAATGGGGGTTCTTCGCCACTTTCACAACATACTGAAGTGTTTGGAGAGATTTAAAGGCTCCAACTACAAAGTCTCAAGCCTCGAGTGTGGATAGAGTCTAAGGACTTCAAAGTAATTTGTGATGCTGACCCGTAAATTGGGACTTCCATAATCTACTTTGGATAAAACTAGTGCTTTATACATCGTAAGCAATGTTTGTCTCTCAACTCCCCAAGTAGTATGAGACAATTTTCTTATCAAATTTAAGGCACTATTACATTTATTTTTTACAAAGGCTATAGTGCTTTCCAGTTAAGATGAGTGTCAAACACCAAGCCTAAATATTTTACAGTATACTAAACTGAATGAGGCTATCACCTAATTTAAGATCTATGTCTTGATTCTGTTTCCGTCTACTATTTTTGTAGAACATAATTGCTTGGGTCGTTCTCTATAGAGAGCTTAAAGCCTACTGACAAAGTCCAGTTGTGGATGTTTTTGATAGCTTTTGTACTAAGATTCTTTGTAGATGACGAAGACTGCTTGAGGAATAATATATAGCAAAGTCACCTACATACAAGCTATTTTGTACTCCCTGTGGTAACTGCTTTACGATGTTATTAATAGCTAGAGCAAAAAGTGTTCCTTCCACTCAGAACACCCTTGAGGGACTCCACAATCTAAATTGAAGGAGTCAGAATATACATTATTTATTCGTGTTTGAAAAGTTTCTTTCATGGATAAAATTCTCGATAAAATTGGTACGTGCCCTCTAAAACCATTTTCGTGTAAGGACTTTAAAATTGAGTATCTCAGGCCGTATCATTGCTTTCTGGATATCAAAGAATATGGCAACTGTATTTGCTTACGTTCAAACCCTCTCCGTATATAATTTTCTAGATGGGAAAGTGAATCTAAAGTAGATCTTTCAGATTGTGAGCCAAATTGAGTTGAAGACAGAGTCTTCTTACGTAGGCAACCAATTTAGTCTATAATTTACCATTTTTTTCTAGCAATTTGCCACAAGCAACTTGTCAGGGATATTGGTCTAAAGTTATTTGGATGCTTGGATCTTTCCCTGGTTTGACAACTGGTATTATTATAGCATGTTTCCATGCTTTTGGGAACAGGTGATTTACCCATAAATGATTATAAAGCTTCAATAAGTATGTTTTTGCTAAAAGAGCCAGGTTTTTTTTATCATCTCAAAATTTACATTGTCTTGGCCTGGAGCAGAAGAGTTACAGTTAGATAAAGCATATTCAAATTCCTCTTCTGTGAAAATCTGGTTATAATATATATCCTCTAATGTCTCAAAATTCAATGGGACAGCTTCTTCACGGGCTTTAATGGTTCGAAAGTGATCATCTATATTGATTATACTACTTATTGCTTGGATGTTACGCCCTAAATATTCGAAATTGCGGTACTATCATGTACTGGTTGGCCATTATTGTATTAGTGCATGTCTCTGAGATCTAATATGAGATCCATTAATTTTCCTAAATTTTCCCAGAATTTACTTATTGAGGTTGTATCGAATATGCTAGATACATATTTTTGCCATGACATTATTTTTCCTCTAAAGGCTTCCCTTCTGAATCTTGCCGAGATCCGATTGTAATGAGGTTTTAGTAGACTGATTTCTATAGTAATGTCTACAAGTTTCTTGGCAGTGCTCTCAAATTAGAGGTCTTTTACTTATGGCATTAAATCTATTATGCAGGGTTTCTAATCTTCTACCTATAATACGTTTTTTTCTTGTATCAGGTGGGATAGTGTGTCAGACCACCAGGGTACTGAGTGTTTCTTGGGATTAGTAGTTGACTTAGGAATAGATTCGTCAGCAGCTGTAATTACAAAGTTTGTGAAGAAATCTACTGTCTCATCATGACCTTCTACTGCTGTAAATGGATGGATCTGGCTGGTTTTAAATTTATACTGGTCCCAGTCTGCCTTATCTACATTATATCGTGGATAGTAGGTGTTGGGGTATGGTCCCAAACAGGATATTAAAATTGGTAAAATGATCACTGGTATATGGATTATCTAAAACATTCCAATCAAATCTGTCCACTATATTAGGTGAGCAAATACTTAAGTCTATGGATGAAAACTTCCATGGGATTTTGAAAAGTAAGTGCTAATATCTCCATCATTTAAAATGCAAAGATTATGATTGTCAATCATATGCTCAATTTTGTTACCATGTGAATCTGTTTCATTGCAAAGGAATCCCATAATGGGCTGTGGGCATTAAAATCTCCAACCATTAAAAATCATCACCTATATTCGGTAATACTTGAAGTAGATTTTGTAAATCATAGTTACATGAAGGTTGGTTGTAAATATTATACAAATTAAAAGTAGAGTTGTTAATATGAAGTTTAATTCCAGGTAGTTGGAATTCAGAACTATTAGTCAATATCGTAAGTAATTCGGTTATTGGTAAATTGCTGTTCCTAATGTATTCATCAGGAACTGAATGTGATGCTAATGTATAATTGCCTATTCTCGAGACATTTTCATTTGTATGTTGCAAGCATATTGCTATTGGTTCATATTGTTTTAATAATCTTTGAATTTCTCCTATTTGTAATCGTGTTTTTAAACCATTTACGTTCCACTGAATAATATAAGAGCTGAATGTTATTGTGGGGGAAGGCCTCTGTCAAGCAGAACATTACTTCCTCTTACTTTGGTGGTTGCATACTCATGTAAAGCTGCAGGTTTCTTAATATTTGACTCTATGTTAAGTCACTTTGTAATTGCTCCTTGGGACTTTTGTTGTTGTTTTATTTTTTTTTCCAATAAATGTTCTATGCCTCTAGCACTCGATGAGCGAGTTTTATAAGATGTCTACACACATGCAATCTTCGGAGTGTTTTTCTAGATTTTCCTGTTGGTTTTTTGTTTTGAATTTGATAAAATTATTAATCATATTAGTGAGGCTGCTTGTTGATGGAAGTTTCATTGTATTCAACTGAACAATAAAACATTCATTACATCCACATAACAAATTTATCATGAGTGGATAAGGTATTTCTATTTTGAGTGATTGGTAATGTCTTGTTTGTTTTACTGGGACTGGGAGAGGAGTCTATTTCAACAGAGGCAGCTTGTTGATGAATACTACTACTTGGTTGGGGTTGAGGATGAGTTAAGGATTTTCCTCTTTGTCCTATTATGGGTGATGGAGTTATATGGACAATGTTGCTATTTTCTGAGAAATCGTTAGTTTGTGAGGTGGTTAATGTTTCAGCTTCTACTTCAATACTATCTATATTACTTTTTAGAGGATGGGAGTCCTCTTTGTTGTCAAGTTTTTTTTATTTCGGAGGGGTCCCATTTCCAGGGTCTCGCCTTTTTCCCCTTGCTCTCTGATCTGATGGGAAATCATCAGCAATGTCTGCATTGGAAGGTGCTGTCTCTATACATGAAGTATTGGCATCATGATCATCTAAGGATTGATAAGAGCAGCATATTTATTGTGGTTTTCAGGTATTAGATTCCTATTTTCTAAACAAGCTTCAGGTATTTGGGGAACCTTATTTTTATTAACATAATTTTATTATGATGATTGGTGTTTTCTGCTTGGGTCAAGTATCCCTCTAACTTTTAACTCAAGCTTAGCCTCTCTTGCTGCCATTCCAGTTCTACTCATCAGAAGTATTAATTCTGTATTATACATAGAATGGCATTCTTTTGACTTTGCATGGTGAGCAAGTCCACAGTTAGCACATTTAATATTTGGGCAACTCCACTCAGTTCTATGGTCTTCTGAACCACATACTGCACATTTTCTTTATTTTGGCATTTCTTGAATGTGTGACCAAATTTACAACATTTTTTACATTGCAGTGGTTTCGGTACGTAGTGCGTACTTCTCTGTTTTGACCAAGAATTTTAATCTTTGCTGGTAAATTTTGGCCTGTGAATTTGATTTTTACTATTTTGATGGAAACTTCTTGGTTTTTTCTACTTGGAATTTGATATAACTCCAGATCGTGAATATTGTCATATCTTAATTTTAGTGATTCTAATATAATATGCTTTTCTGGTAATTTTCCTCATTTTCAAGTTTGGGGTAGTACAACTGTACCTTGGATATAGTTGAGCATGTCATGGCTTATCACCGTTACTTTTTTATCCTTGAATTTCTTTAATGTTCTGAAAGCTTCTGACTGGGCTTTTGTTGTGGCTTCAAATCAGCCATTCATTAAATTTCAGTGCTCTGAAACTCATTTCTCTAGTTGGGAGTAGCTTAATAATTTGTTCTCTAAAACATAGAAGGAAATTTTCCTCTCTGTGTTTTGAGAACAAGAAATCTGGACCAATTATCTGTCCCAAAAATATGGTCAAAATGAACTAATGTTGGGTCGGGTTTGTACATTTTTCTTTTTCTATTATTTCTTGTTAATGGCTCATATGGTGCCATCGTTGTTATGTTGGGCTTATTTTCTTGAGCTAATCCGGTAGCCAATTCTAATTCCGTGCTGGTGTCATCAACATTAGGGCCTAATAATGTATACATGTACACGAGAGTGATGTTTTCAGCAGTAGTCCTCCACCCACCATGGAGTCCCAACAAGGGGAGGGGTGTGGAATGTCACATTAATGGGGCCACCCATAGAGGTTACTTCCTTGTTTATACACCTGATCCCCAGCAACTTAAGGCATCGTCAGTCCGTCGAGATCCGACCCAGTACTAGGGACCAAGTTTGACATAAGACTTTCCCCTCGCTCGAACACGTCAGGTACTTGAATTTTACGGGTGTGGAGGAATGCCGCCCATCCCCACCCTCCATCACATTAGAAGAGTTGTCACAGTCTCATCCATTAACATTCAATGGTCATCAACTATTGGTTTTTACCTGACCAGGGGAAGAAGTGAAAGACTGAAAAAATAGAAGGTTCAAAAGAGGATCGAACTTAGTCTGGGTACTCAAAAATGGCCTTAGTAGCATGATTGCACCTGCCAGGGTAGAAAACTGCCCGGCTACCATCGTCCATTTCTTCCTCGCACCTCACAAGCCCCACCACCACATCAAGGTGTCGAGCCATTGGTGGGGTCCAGTTCAAGTAGACTTACTTTGTAAGTGCTATGTGCCTGGGTTCCCTTGGTCACAATAACCTAGTTTGTTGCAGACATCTGGGCAATCTTGTCTACCAGGAAGTGAAACAGCTCTGCCTTGTTGTCATTGTGCCTCAAGAAGTTTTGCCAGTTTGAATGAATGGTGTTCTTTTCTGTCACCCGTGTTTTCCCCATGTCCCCTTTTGGACCTTGTGTCTGCTTTCAGGCTTGATGAACTATACACATCAAACACATGTCTGATTTGTATGCATTATCATAAGTACTAATTCTTTGCAGAAAGTCAAGGGCTGCATAGTTTGCAAAAGTCTTATATCTTTTGGGTGGCAATGCGTTGAGCAAAGCCGAGCCATCATTGATGATATCATCTGCTTCTGGCTTTTGGTATGGAAGCGAGATGTTTCTCAGTATGGAGGTGAGTTGGGACTTTTGATAGCTGTAAATCTTTCCACTCTCACCCAAAGATGCAGGGAACAACTGATTCTCATGCAGGTCGCATTCCCTGCTTTGAAAGGCTTGGAGAAAAGCTGATATTCTTCTTTCAGCTGTTTCTGTTTTGATGTTCTGTAACAGGATTATTTTTGAGAGAGGTCAAGCCTCTTCCTCCTGATGGGCTTGTAGAAGGAGGCTAGATTATCAGGCCAAGTCTTTCACAAATTCCTTTTTGTATTGGACTTTCCTTTCTCTAGTGAGTATGAAACTGAGCTATATTGAGCTACATCTTTGGAGTCTATTTGGAAACAAATCTGCTGTCTTTCTGGTAAGGGTTTCCCAAGTCTTGCAGGACCTGAGGTAATTTCTGGACCTTTTCCAAGAATGTCTGCTGGGCATGTAGAGTAAGCTCAGTGAAAAAGTGAACACTAGCCTATCATTTGTGCCACAGTTTCATAGAGGGACACCATATGACTTACCTCAGGGCTAGAGGCTAACCAATCTCCTCAGGGCTGATGGATTTTCAGTGAGCCCAATGGCTTCACCATCACCCCTAATGACAGCATTTGTCTGTTCATGTGCTTAACTAAGAGCAAGCACTAAGAATTCATGCTTGAACTCATGTACAACAAAGTTGCCCTTCATGAATTTATGAGCTAATGCCGGGTGCCTACGTTCTAGTCATCATGTCCCTCAGGTGAGCAGGCATCCATAGGGCATAATTGGTGTTGTTATTAGCAAAAAAGTATGGGATCAGCTCCATTAATGCCTGACAGTAGAAGCTGAAGTTGGCCACATGGAATGATCTTTATCAGCAGAAACAGTCAGCTCTACTGACAGCACTAAATACCAGAATTGAAATTGTGAACTTTGTTGGCTTTTGTTTTGACACCACTACTCAAAGCCCATAAGTCTTCATTAACCTCTTCTTGTCCTGTGCAGTAACTATTGTAAGCAGACTTCAGCGTCTTCTAAAGACTGCAGTACATGAACAAGCCATGTAGAGACCCACTTACCCTTGGCTCAACTCTCCCAAGCTGGCACCTCCTGTCAATTCAGATGCGGTTGTCTAACGAGATTTACCAACTATATGCTATATACTTTCTACCACCTAATTGATATGTGGCTATTAGAAAGCATTTGGGGAACCTACTACTACTAAACTAAACTAAAGCAAAACTGAGTTACACAGCAGAGTTACACAGCAGAGAAGTCACCAATGAGCCCTAATAGTGACATTCACTCTTTCAAACTAAAACTAAAGATAAAACCACCACTTAAATTATATACAGTCTTGCACACTATGATACTGAACAATTAGACATTCTTCTATGCTACTGAATTCTGAGACACGACTATTTAAGGGACTTTGGCTGCCATACTGGAAGCCATCTTTTCTTTATATATGCTATACGAAATGTTTAACAGAAATACATTTTACTTTTGCTTGGTGACTGCATAAAATGTGAATAACCAAAACAAACCAATGCAAAAAAACATGACCAGAGACACATGAGTCACTTGAAAAATCTTGACCAGCAGCCATCTTGAAAATTGGTAGCCATTTTAGAACTTTGACTGGACACACTAATTTTTAAAAAGTGGCCTATGGAGAAGTAAAGTACCAAATTTCATACTTGTGTCATTAACTGAGGTATTTTAGTGAAAAAAAAATTATCTGCTGAACTACACCCTTCATACTAGCAATTGTCACTTTGGGGCTTTTTCTTTGTCCCAAAATGGAATGAATGGAAGGAGTATGGAATTTAGGCTTGAAGCCAAGCACTGGCATCCAAAGGATTATTTAGCACTATAA
>NC_087206.1:59574614-59659466 GCF_015104395.2 Macrobrachium nipponense
CACAAATATCTCTGCACCCACCACTGGGAAAGACTTAAAATGAACAGCAAACAATGATTAAATAAATTAACTTAACCTACAAGTATAGTCTACTCAATTCTGTCATGTATAATAACTGTCAGCTTATTGTTTAAGGCAACAGGCAGGCTATTAGTTTGCCCTGATGGGGCGATATGGCGCGTTCGTAGGGGTGTTAATAGCCCTACGATTTTGTTAAGTCACTCTGTCCCGTGCCATTAGGACGACACATTACAGTATTAATTTCTCCATAGGGAACATTAGTGTAGACTAAAAGGAATAGAATCAAGCAGGATATTTTCCTTAGAGAGGAAATGAAATTACACGAAAGTAAGTCTCACCAGAGACATTGACAATTTCAAACACAATATATATATATATATACATATATATATATATATATATATATATATATATATATATATATATATATATATATATATATATATATACATACCATGTATAAACACCCAGGGGGGTTTTAAAATATATCTAAAGTTACAGCATTTTTTGCTGACTCAAATTTTCCTAGTCACATGGAATGCTGATTGCCTGGCATAGGGCACTGTGCCAATTGTGGCACTTTTATGAACAAACCTAGGGGCTTAAAGGGACATATCTTTGGAGGTTACACATGCCTTGATAGTAGTTCCTAACGAAGTACTAATTTATAAGGCCAGAATGGCTGGCGGAGGGGCTCTGCCTAAGCGGAGCATACAATGGAAATAAATGCCTAAAGGCGATGATGAAGAGGAAAACAAACTTTGGAAGAGAAGATATAGACACTGCAAAAAAGAAACAGTTACCAAAAGGATAAGAAGGAAGTAAAAGCAGTAGAACTTAGCACTCTTCCCTGGATGGAGAGGGTCAGAATTCTCTATAAAAGGGTGGCACTGTGCCAGGCACTAGTGCGGAGAGATACTTTTGACTTTCCCAGGGTTTCTGAAACGCCCTTTTCGCTTCTTCTTTCGAGGTCGGCTTAACGGGCCGTGGGGGCCCTTGAAAGACTCCAGCCCTTTGAAGATGCCGGAGGGGCATCGGCTCCGGCTGCTGCGACAACCGGGGCACTGGCACTCGTCCCCGTGCCTCATGCTGCTTGGCTCAGTTCCTTGAGTTCTTCGGCCAGATAGGATTCGGCAAAATCCTTACTCCGGGACCGGTTAGCTGCTGACGGAGGGGGAGTGGAGGAGGAAAAGCGATCTGGACTGAGAGCTCTGGGAGGGAGACTCGAGTCTTGCCTTGGCAATGGCACTTGAAGGGGCCGTTCCTGACGTATTGAGAGGATGCGAACGGGTGGCTCAACGTCCATGAGGGATGGAGGTCCTGTCTCTGCAGGTGCCTTCAAGTGGCACCGTGGCTGTGCAGAGGTAGTCTTGGAGGACCGTTAAGAATTGGTCTGGAGCTACGTTAAGGGCGGTGGCCCTGGGACGGTACAAAGGTAGGAGGGGACTTGAAATCTCGCCCTAGCAGGACCTCATAACCAGTGGCGGCTCGTCAGTAGGCACTGTGGAACTGCAGTACCTCCTATAGATTTCATATAGATGCACAAAATTATGAATATATACATGAATATGAGAAATTAAGCACAATTATCAATGATCCTTTAAAAATGATTACCAATCTCTTGTTTCTCTAAATAAAAAAAGCAAATGAATTGAAACAATACGTGGAAGCTGCTGTTTCTCAGCAGTTCTCATTTTGCTAGCATGGTGATAATGTGGTAGCCAGCCGCGCGTACAGGTGAGGGGAGCACTGCCCTCTCAAGCAGTGTTAGTCTAGCTGTCGGAGGTGGAAGGTGTGTTTTGAAATTCGTCACAGCTTAATCAATACGTACTTTTTAGTGATAGTTATCAAATTAGTGACGATACTGATGATATTTAATGTAATGCAGAATAATCAACTCACTGGCGAGTTTGCAGTAAATGGAAAAAAAATTAAAAAAAATATAACTACATTAATGTCAATGATATATTAAAATCCTAAATTCGAAATATGTGGTAGCTTTCGGCAGCGGTTCTGATGCCTTCCTCAGCGGGAGAGTGCGCGCGCGTGTGTATGTGTATGCGTGTCTGTGTTTTAGCTGGCGTTGTTCTTTAGTCCATTTGTTTTATATAAGCCTCTGTTATTTATTATTTACTGTCAAACTCAGTTTTGTATCTTAATATTTTTTTTCGAGTTTTTATTCCTTTGAAAGGTTTAATGATTTTTAATTATGCTACGCTTAGTTTTCATAAACTTAATATTTTTATGCAACCTAATATATTCTCATAATTTTCTGTCAGTCCGTCCGTCAGTCTCTCGCTGCTGAAAGCTACTGTAGTTTTAGTATTTATAAATATATTGTTACTTTTTCAATTTGGTTTACAGTTTCAAATTTCATTTGAGTAATCCTCCATTAGAAATCAGTCATGTTATACACAAGCACACACACACACACACACACTTACATATATTTATATATATATATATATATATATATATATATATATATATATATATATATATATTTCTAAGTTTATTGATCTCCTCGTCTACCCAGCAGTATTTAAGGTATCTTATTTCTAAAAGAAACAGCCATGTCTTCTCCTAAAGCAACTGATTTTGGGAGAAAACACACGGTAGAGGGTAAAAAGGAATTTCGGTCTGACGGAAGCTTAGGGGTAAGATAGGCAAGTCACACGAGTAGCTAGGCCTCGAGATGGATATTTTAGGGACCTCTACAATAAGACCTATTTACCTTCCCAATTTGCTGGCTGGTGTTTATCACTTTCAGGCAGTGCCCGAGGCGGTATATGGAAGCCCCTTGATTCACAGAGAACCAGCCTCTTTCTCAGTCATAAGCGACTCCTAAAGCGAGGCAGACGTGCCTCTAGCCTCCTCCTCTGACGGGACATCAGCCCTCTGTCCAAACGCTGGTGGGACTATCTTCAGAGTACGACACAGGTCCAAGCCTCAAGTAATTAAGGTACGTCTAGAAAGTGTAAACTCCAAACCAGCACCTTTACTACCACCATACGACTATTGCTAATTTCCTTTTCAATGCCCACTTTTATCCCTTTTATTACATCAAAAAGCCCCCCTTTGTCCTCATCGGGCCACGTGTTTCCCCTTGTGACTTGTTAAAGACTAAGTCTTCAGTGCATACCTCAGTTAAACATTAGAGTTCCTTTTCCCCAGTGTTAGAGAAAATTGAATAATCGTAACTTGTGCAAGAAGTCCATTTTTTTTATCTTGTCTAATCTGGGATCTTTTTCCAGATTCCCTGAGTCATGTGTCCAAGTCTCTTCGCTCACAAGTGTTGCATTACCGCAAGTTTCGAAACCAGCTTTTACGTGAATCTCATTTTGAGCCAATTATCATACCCTTGAGAGATATTAATAGTCCACATGGGGACCAGTTGCATTTACTTGCCCTGGCTGTTAAGCAGCCTCTTGTAAATAAATAGATGTAAAGTAATTAGCTGAGTTTCTGGCGACCTTTTCCTCTAGAGTAAATGTTCACTTTAAATCCTTTTTACGGTAAGTTCAAGTAATTTACTCAGTTTTTCCCTCAACTATTCCTGTTTACGTATTGCAGCCCATTCAAGGCCAGGCTTCATACGTAACAATATATATATACATATATATATATATATATATATATATATATATATATATATATATATATATATATATATATATAGCGAATACCACAGGAAAATGATAGTCAGAAATCCAAGCGCTTTCATCTTTACTAAAGACTGGTTTACACCTACGCACTTTTGTGGTGCGGTCTGTTACGGCGTGGGACCGCAAGAAACCGCATGAAACTGCACTATAAACACACCAAAAGCGCGCCACCTCACTGGCGGGGGACAGGCGAAGACTGTTAAAGCCGCACGATGCCGCCGCCCGGTTGATGAAGTCGCACAAAGCCATAAGCGGTGTGGTGCGGCCTCGCAACAAATGAGGTAAGAACCCGCATGGTGCCATGCCACACCGCACATGGTGCGACGTCGTACCACCTGCGAGGGAGTGTTATGGCGTCTCCCTAGGTCAATTGGATGGAAGGTTGGCGCGCAATCTTGGGAGGATAAAAGGGGCCTGACTGACCACTGGGGCATCATTCTTGCTGTGACTGCCCGCTTGACCAGCCACTCTGTGACCCAGCCTCTCTCGCCCAGCAACGCTCACCCAGCCACTCTTGCCCAGCAACGTTCACCCAGGGACGTTCTATTCCAGTGATGTCTACCCAGCCAACGTTCGACCCACACACGCTCACCAAGGGACGTCTACCCAGTGACGTTTACTATCCAGGGACATTTACCCAGCGACGTTTTCCCAGCCACATGACAACCAGGACACCCAGGACATCCAGCCTTCACAACGGTCAGAGACGTCTGAACATGAGGAAGAGCTGAACGTTGAGCCGACCGCATTCATTGTCGAATCCCAGGACATTGCAGGCCTGAATGGTATCATCGTGCAGCCGAAGAAACGATACCGCCCCAGCAAGAAGGACATTCAAAACTACCCGTTCACGCCAGAGGACAAGGAAGTCATTGTGGAATTCATCAAGGCACACCCTACCTTGTATGACAAGCGGGACAGGCAATGGTCGAATCCCAGGAGGAAGGAGGAACTCTGGTGTGAACTGGCAGTGAATTTCATCGATTGCAGCTTCCAGCAAGTTCAGGAGTTCTTCGAGGCTCACCGTACGGACTTCGGCAAGATTGAGAAGAAAGAATACAAGAGTGGGTCGGCTGCACGCAACAGGACACCACGGGAGGAGGAGGTGACGACCACGTGGGCATTCCTGGGAGGACACATCGCCCACGAACCCACAGTAGCCAGCAATTGGTTTTCGCCTCTATCGTCGCACAGAACCAACGCAGATGATTCCTCTACAGACATGTCGGGCCTATCAGCTGCTTCGATCCAGCGCAGGAGGCGGCTGAAGAAGAAGAGAGCGACAAACTTGCCAGAGGACCGACAGCTATCCACCGATATGTCAGTTGACTCTACAGAAGGTCTGCAGACTCAACTGACCCAGATTATGACGAGCATAAACACACTGATGCCACAAGCGCAGGACAACACGCACCGTGACATCGCTGTGTTCGTGCAGTACTTTGTCATAGTTTGGAGGGTCCCGAGGAAGAAGATGAGACGACGAAAGAGGCCATGGCTCGTGGGGGTTGTTCCCACTGGACGCCCCCACGAATTGATAAAGAGAAGCAGACGAAACCCAGAACTTCGACACCTTCGAAGTGGTTCGCGTCTCAACCCCAACCTGTGTTTTTTTATGATCCACACCTTCAACAGCAGCCTCAGCCGCAGCAGCAGGTATCTCATCAGGTGTACTCGACACAGGCGCCAAGGCTAGGCACACCGTCATTCTTTCCCAGTGGACGTTCGACACCACTGAACTCTCCTCGACCTTCCACTTCTTCGCTGTCGCCATTGGTCAACAGTCTCTTGGCAGACTGGCGGCCTCCTACCCCTGGCGCCAGTATTTCGACACCGAAACCTTCTACCTCAGAGGATCTACCCACCTATGACTTGACCATCTCCCCAGGTGATAAGAACATTGACCCCGAGTCAATGGAGTGAGATTGTAAATTTTGTAAATAAATATGTTATTTTTTAAAGAATGAATTGTATTTTAGTTATTTTCTTAATATTCAATTTTTTTTGTAACTTTTATAATTAAAAATTTTTCTTTTTGTAATAAATATGTTGAAATAGTGACTTGCATTTACATTTTGCTTATTGATGCTTAATTTATATGTCATGATAATTTATATGATATGATTGGGTGAAATGAGATTGAATAAGAAAAAGCATGGCCATAAACAATAATAACACGAAGAAGTATAACAGGAAATATAAAATGAAATATATGTGAAATATGAAATGAATAGAACTCGGAAAATAACTTGAACTATAAAATGCAATTGAATAATGAAAGAGCATGGCCATAAAGAATAATAACAGGAAATCTTAACATGAAATATGATATATGAACTATGAAATAAATACAACTCGGAAAATAACTTAAACTATAAAATGAAATGTAACATGAAATAAATATGGCCATCAAATGATATAATAACATACAAGGTAAGAACGATAATATCATATTGAGAACATAATCAAATGAACATGAACACATACAAATATGATAATGAAACAGTAATTAACATTGACTGGACATAATTTTTTACAGGGGATCAATGAAAAACCAGTAAGATACTAAAGACATATTGGCCTCAGTTGATAATATTTGATATTTGCAGTTGAACATGTTATGGTAAAAACCAAGTCCCAATTTCAGTTCCTTACATTCGATGCTTTTATGTTCATTTCCTTCCTAATTATTTCTATGCTTTTTCATGTTTCATTTTCTGGATATTCTATGATTCTAATGTTTATTTTCTTACTTTCTTTGCTTTTTATGTTCATTTTCTTATATTCTATGCTTTTCATGTTTATTTTCTGATATTCTATGTTTTTTATGTTTATTTTCTTACTTTCTTTGCTTTTTATGTTCATTTTCTTATATTCTATGATTTTCATGTTTATTTTCTGATATTCTATGTTTTTCATGTTTATTTTCTTACTTTCTTTGCTTTTTATGTTCATTTTCTTATATTCTATGCTTTTCATGTTTATTTTCCTCCTTTCTGTGCTTTTTATGTTCATTTTCTTATACTCTATGCTTTTCATGTTTGTTTAGTATAAGTATTTTTGTTATGTCCATCATTTGCTTCTCTTTTGTTATTAGGACAATACAAAAAGTATGGGAGTATAAAAACAATGAGAAATACATCATGATCTTTATTTACAATTATGTACATTTGTTTGGTTATGTTTTATTACAAAGTTCTTTGGGTCCTCTACTCGTCAGTAGCTGGTCGTCCTCGAGGAAACACCAATCGCTCTTGCCATTCCATTGCACCTGCATCCAACGAGTAGTACTGGGCCAGGTAATCTCTGACGTGTGTAGTTTGGTCCCCTTCTTGCCATGAGTCGTTCCATGAGGTTCAGCGACTCCTCCCTCCAAGTACCTGCTACGACGTTATGGTGTTGGTCCTCATAGTCGACGTCGGTGCCAGCAAGTGGGTAGCGTTGCAGTGCCAGGTTGTGCATGACACATGCACACAAAGTTATCTTCTTGCACACCTGTACATCCTGTTGCATCGTCGTCCTGAAGACGCCATACTCATCTGCAGCAGGCCGAATGCATTTTCCACCACAAGGATGAGCGCGAGATAATCTGTAGCTGTATATTCGTTCGGTGGGATCTTGTGATTGGTGGGAGTAGGACTTCATCAACCACGGATTAAGAGTGAAGGCATCGTCAGCAACTATGTGGAAGGGGATGGGTTCGTTGTCGTTGGGCAGATTTCTGTCTTGTGGGAGTCCTGCTCGGTTGTTTGTAATGGCCCTGGCCAGGTTGCACTTCTGCCAGGTTCCTCCATCCCCACCACCTCCTTCTGCACCGACGTCGAAAAACAGGAACCTGTACTTTGCATCAGAGAGGGCCATGAGGACGATGCTGTGAAACTTCTTGTAATTGAAATACAGTGATCCTCCACCTTTGGGTTTCTTGATCGCGACGTGCTTCCCATCCAGGGCTCCCACACAATTGAAGTAGTTCCACTTGGAGGCGAATCGTTTTGCTATGTCATTCCATTCTTCTGGTGTCTTGGGGCACTTCATCACTTCTGGTTTGTATGTGTCGATAATGGCTTGGCAGACTAATGGGATAAATCGGCATATGGAACTCTTGGAGACTCTGAAGCTGTATTGCAGGCTTGTATAGTCGTTCCCACTTGCCAGGTGGCGGAGAGTGACCGCCAACTTGAGTCCCACCTCTTGTGCAAACCACATCTTCATGTCCTTCTTCTTCAACAGGGGGCGTCAGCCTTTCGACCATCTCCTCGAACAATTCAGGGTAGATGGGTAGAAAGTTCTTGTGTCCTTGGCGGTCCTCCTTGTTCAGTTCTTGTAGTAGCTGGTCGTAGTCCCCACGTAGTTGCTGCAGTGTCAGCCACTCCAGAGCCCAATTCCGCCTGCCCTGCCGTCCTTTCTGCATGGTGCCGGTGGCAATGACCTGGACTGAACAGAGACACAGGACAGCTACAAAAAATCTCTGGGTCTCCTGGGGGTAAGAGGCTGTTGAGGTCCATATTGCATGCTGATTAGGCATGGAATGTGCTTGTCACGCCTCTATATATACCCAAGGTTCATATCTGGCACGGTGTGGCATGGTGCATGTGCAACAATCATGCAAATTTGCATGTCATGACTCATGAGGATGTGCGCACACTCCGCAACAACACCACAACCCACCCGCAACACACCACTACACGGAGTAACAAAACCGCAAGAGCGCATGCCCTGGCGTAGCAACAGTGACCACAACACTGCGCCAACTCTGCACCAACTCCGTAACACTCCGCTAGACACAGCAGGAACACGCTGTGACATGCCCGTAACCCACCGCCCAGGTCCGCGCCACGCTGCCCAATAACAGTCATTTTTTCTCCCCACCGAGACTGTTTTGTGGCGGTTTCTTGCGGTCCCACGCCGTAACAGCCTGCAACACAAAAGTGTAAACCTACCTTAAGACATTGTCAAGGAACGAATAAAATACAATTGGAGAGAAAGTTATCAGGTAAACAAAATAAAAAATACCAGATGGTTAATTGTCAAAAGGGTAAAAGTTAAAGAGATAATCCAGGATTATCGGTTATTACACGGTCACAAACCTAAACATAGATTTAACCCTAACAGAAACTAAAAAGTATCCGTACAGTCCAAAACATGTAAAAACTGAATATATTAGTTTTGTTGCTTATATTTATCTACAACTTTTTTCATTACGAAAGCATCAAGTTTAGATAAACCAAGACTTAAATTTAGAACATTTCCATTATTTGACTTGATGAAACAAGATTCAATGATATTCCTTTTAACCTTAACTGTGTCACTACATGGGATTAAGGCTCTTGCCTGACTCCAGTTAATAGGATGATCTAAATCTAACATATATATATATATGAATAATGCATTCGATATTTGCCCAGTTCTCACAGAATATTGGTGCTGTTTGAGACGTTGTGAAAGAGATTTACCAGTCTGTCCGTAATAGACTTTATCAAACTTTTTGCAAGGAACTTCATATATGCAGCCTGGAAGATCTTTAGGAGAATTTTTTATTACTAAACTCTTGACATTAATATTACTGAAAACAACATTTATGTTAAAAAGCTTTAAAATTCTAGGAATATCTAAAAACCTTTCATCATAGGGTAATTTTAAAATGTTATGCTTACTAAATTCAAGTTTGTCATTAGTTAAATAAAATGTTTTTCTAGCTCTTTTCCATGCCACATCTGCAAAAGTCCTTGGGTATTTAAGTTTCAATGCAATATCAAGAATAGTTTTAATCTCAGCGTCAATAAACTATGGGCTACAGACACGTAAAGCCCTTAGGAACATTCCAGAAAAAACAGAAAATTTAACATTTTGATGGTGGTTGGAGTAGTAATGAACAAAAGAGGCACTGTTAGTTGATTTTCAAAAGACGAAAAGGGTGAAAAATAAAATTTTTATCATCTCCCCATTAAAACAAAAGAGCACCTGGGATACGTCCGGGCCTTGCTGTAATGCCTTTAGGAGAACAGGTTGATCGTCAGATTCAACAAGTGTTCCTTCGGTGCAGAGAATCTGGCCTTCCTGGTTTACAAGGTCTCCCCAACCGCCGTCGACCCCATGGCCTCCAGGGTAGAGGTGCGTAAACAAACTTCCCTCCACTGAAGACGATCAAGCCCCTGCAGGAGTTCTTTGGCATGGTCAACTACTACTGACGATTCGTGCCGAACATCGCCTGTATCATGTATCCTCTGACCAAGGTGCTGAAGGGGAAATTGAAGATGCTGACGTGGGCACTCAAGCAAAGGCAGCCCTTGCCAGAACCACCAACCTAGCCTACCAGGACCCCACTGCCCTCCTGAGACTTACCACCTGTGCCAGCAACAGTTCCACGTTGGCCGAGTGCATTTCGTGCTCGGCTACCATTCCGGTGGTCCGAAGTTCGATTCTCGGCTTTCTTGATACAATGTGGTTCGGATCACACAATAAGCTGTAGGTCCCGTTGCTAGGTAACCAATTGGTTCCTAGTCATGTAAGAATATATCTAATCCTTTGGGCCGGCTCTAGGAGAGCTGTTAATCAGCTCAGTGGTCTGGTAAAACTAAGATATACTAAACTAAAACTGTGCCAGCAGCATCACCTGTGGAGCCGTACTGGAGCAGATAAAGGACAGGTCCCCCCGCCATCTCACTTTTTTCAGCCATAAGTTGAAACCACCCGAGACCCGCTACAATGCATTCGACAGGGAACTACTGGCAATCTACCAGGCTGTGTGACACTTCAAATACCTCCTAGGTGGCAGCCCCTTCACCATGCTTTCACGAAGGTGGAACATGCGTGGTCGACAAGACAGCAGTGGCATTTGACTGCTATCCCTGAATTTGGGTGCACCACCACCTATGTCCCCGGGGAAAAAGAACCCGGTAGATGATGCCCTGTCAAGGATTGAAATAAATTTGGTCCACCTGGGCATTAACTACGAGGACCTGGCGAAGGAACAAGCCGCAGACCCTGAAACGCCAGCTTACTGGCAGGGATTGGCACTTCTCTCCTACACCAGCACAGGCCTCCCTCGCCCCCTGATGCCCGCATCACGAAGGAAGCAGGTATTCAGTATCATCCACGGCCTCTCCCATCCATCGGGATGTACAATAACGTGCCTGATGACCGAGAAGTTCGTGTGGCACGGGATAAAAAGGATAGGCAGAGATGGCAAAGAACTGCATACCATTCCAAACAAGCAAGAGACTTCCCTCAACCACAAGAGGTTCGGGCACACTCACATGGACATTGTAGGACCTGTGCCACAAATCAGGGGGCACCAGATACCTCCTAACAGCCATAGATCAGTCTATGAGGTGGCCTGAAGCAACACCGATGGCAAGAAGCATCTACAAGCGCTTGTGCAGAAGCCCTAATATCAAGTTGCATAAGCTGTCTCAGTGTGCCGGGAGACTATCACTACAGATAGGGGCTCCCCCCATTATCTGGCATGAACCTGAAAAACAGTCGCTATAACATTCGTGACAACATATATATATATGAAGTTGAACACAAGTAATGTGAGCTGCTGAATTTGAGATTTTGTTTTCATCTAGAAATATAGAGAGTCGAAGGAAAGACATTAGTTTGAGATTTTTTCACATGTAGATATGGAGACTAGAAGAGAAAAAAGTTAAGTTTCATAGATCTCATATATATTATCAAATTAGATATATTAAAAAATATGTTATACTTATTTTTAATATATATTGTCTCTGAATTGGGATATGTTTAAGTGTATAGGATACAGTAATTTTTCAAGCACTAATTTATTTTAGAAGAGCATCTATTATGTTTCCTCAGTTATTATTTATGTTTTAAACATACAGCTACAAATATAAATTAAAGTATATTTCCTTATTCCTATGTATATTGTTTAAATATACACTTATAGGTACAGTAGATTTAAGCTCTGTATGTTTTCACAGTAAGTGAATGAAGCACCTACATGTATCTGTAATATGTATCTGTAAAATATATATATATATATATATATATATATATATATATATATATATATATATATATATATGTATGTATATATATATATATATATATATATATATATATATATATATATATATATTTCCTTTGGTATAAAGTCAGCATAGTTAAGATTTTTTCTGGAATAAAATTTCTCAAGCAAGCATAATTTTTTCATAACCTAGCATAATTTTGATATTTGGATATGGCAATACTGATTCCTAAAGTAAACCTGTTTTTTTAATACGTAGTCTGTCTTCGTACTTCGTAGTTACCGGTGTTGCCAATCAGTTTCGATAAAAAGTGTCTTCTCGCTTTTGTCCCTTATCAGAAATAGCTTTCTGAAATCTAAATAATTGCAACTAGTATCTGCGTTAGGCTAGAAAAAACAAGGTATGTGAGTTCTCACAACAATTTAATTTTCTAATAAAGGTAAATTTCCACATACAGCAAAAGTAGGTCATTTCATCTTGCTCCAACTTGAAGCCAACTAGGCTTGGCAAGTCTTTTAAAAAGAACCCTGTTACGTTACCTAGGCCTATGTAGCACTATTTAATTTGAATTGTGAGTAGCTCTTTAGAATGCAAGTTTGATATAGAACTATTGATTTCCCTGAAATTACTCAGTGAATAGTAAAATCGCTTTCTGTCCTAGAATGTAGAACAATTACTAGGTAGAAATTAAAATGTAGCCTACTACCTATAGATAGGTAGGCTAACCTAGCCTAGTTTTGACTCAAAGGTATTATTTCCAAGCAACAGATCCGCACAGACTATTACTTTAAATTTAGGTAGATCTAGGGTACTTATCTGCGGCGGTCTAGACTATGGCAGCTGCGGTTTTTCTATGCAGTTTTATCCACTGAACAAGAATTTTAGGTAGATCTAGGGTACTTATCTGCAGCGGCCTAGATCATGGCAGCTGCGGTTTTTCTGTGCAGTTTTACTTATACTGAACGAATTTCAAGTGATATTTATTCGGACGACTGTAATTAACCCCCAGTCCAGTACTATCCAGTCTATACACGGCGAAATACATTGGACGCCCCAATCCCTTGTGGATGTCGTATCAGCGGTTACGTTTCCTTGCAGTCCGTGCGGAGTGCTTCTGTAGAAATACCAAATTTTAAGCAATATTTATTCGGACGACTGTAATTAACCCCCCCCGGGCCAGTACTAAACACGGCGAAATACATTAGATGGCCCCCAATCCCTAGTGGATTTCGTATCCGTAGTTACGTTCCTTGTAGTCCGTGCGGACTGCTTCTGTAGAAATACCTAAATTTATTTTTCCTCTACTTTTATAGTGTAGCTGATGAAAGATTTGGTGTTGTTTATACCTATGCTAATGCGGTCAATTACTTATTATATCAACCTATTACTAGGTATAGTCGGTAGGGATATTTCTATATAAGCATTTCGCGTTGTTCGTCCCCCGCGATTACGAAAGTCACCAGGAATTGGGGCGTCAAATGTATTTTGCCGTGTTTAGTACGAACCACTGGGAGTTAATTACAGTTGTCCAGATAAATATTACTTAAACTTCTTGTTCAGGAGGTAAAACTGCATAGAAAAACCGCAACTGCCATAGTCTAGGTCGCCGCGGAATAGTAATAAAGATCTACCTAGGTAGGCAGTAGCTATCTACCAACATGGTTGGGGACCCTTTGGGAATGCAGGGTATTGAGCTGGGGTAAACGTCGGGAGAACTGGACTGCCATGTAGTTATGAAATGGTTTCATACATGTGGCAATTCATTAGGGAACCATTTGGGCAGATCTAAGCCGTTTGTACCGCGGCGAACTAAGACTATGCCAGGTGACGTTTTCCTCCATACGGTTTTACCTCCTGAACAAAGAATTTAAAAAGTAACACTTTTTCAGCCGGCTGTAATTAAGCTGTAATTTACCTTTGAACTCTATCCTACGGTAAGGGGGACCGATGGGAATGTGGGGTTCTGGGTGGGGTAAAACACTTGGGAGAATTATACCGTTCAACTCTATCCTATGGTAAGGGGAACCGATGGGAATGTGGGGATTTGGGTGGGGTGAAACACTTGGGGGAAGGTTTTGCCTTGTTGTGTTATTTCCTCTTATTTATGACATTTGAAACCCGAAATACAAGCTGAAATAAAGTGATAAATAAACTGATAATGGAGCCGTTACATACCCCAAATCCACTGATTACTACTGCTATTACAACGCCGAAACCTACTACGCATGCGCCAATCCTAGGGCGCATGCGCCGTGATATAAGGGAGCTTTTGTTTCGCACACAAACTTCCTAAGGAGATAAATGATGGGGATTTTAGTGGGGGGTACATGTATTTAACCAATCATGTTGCATTAGTAACTCTACATTGCAACAGGAGGTTTTAGGGGGATTCATGCATTGTTACATATATTCCTTTTCCTCATTTGTTTTGTAATTGTGTAATATTCTTTCAAGCTTTTATTTCAGTTCTGTATATCATAGTACTGTATAATATGTGCACTGACTTGTTCTCACTTCATAAAGTTTCCCTATACTATATCTTACAATATTACGTTACAATTGAAGGCATGCCCCTGAAAGTCTCCTGAGGGGTGGGACTAGAAGGAGGTTTTAGGACGTTTCGAGACCTTTCTGTCAATGACGTGAAAATTGATGGTATTACATTTTTACATTTTAGACATTCCAAATTACACATGCATTTTTTCTCCCTTCTTTTTTCTATATTCACCTTTACTTGCCTTTCTGATCCATAACAATTTCTTGGATAACATTTTACTTATTATATTTACTTTCATATTATATCATCTTTCTCAAGTGGGGTATGGGACGCACCCCCCCCTTCCCCCCCGATCTTGGTCATACATTTTACTAGGTTAGGTAAGAATCCTAACCTATATGTTACCCATTTTAAGACCATTTTTTATGGAAGGGGGGTGGGGGGGAGTTGGTTAGGCCGGTTAGGTAACATGTTCTATCTGGCCCCCTAGTAAGGTAACATGTTCTACTAGTTAGGTTAGTATCCTAACTTATATGTTTACACTTCTTAGGTGTTTACGTAAGGGGGCGTCAGGTAACTGTTCTAATAGGTTTGGTTAGGTTTGTTAGGTTAGGTGTCCTAACCTATATGTTACACTTCTAAGACTGTCTTTATGTAAGGGGGGGTACGCCCCCCGGTCATATAACATGTTCTACTAGGTTAGGTTGGTTAGGTTAGTATCCTAATCTATATGTTACACTTCTAGACTGTCTTACTGTCTTTGTGTAAGGGGGGGATACAGGGGGGTGAAGCCCCCCAGTCAGGTAACATGTTCTCCTAGGTTAGGTTAGGTTAGGTTGGTTAGGTTAGTATCCTAACTTATGTGTTACACTTCTAAGACTGTGTAAGGGGGTACGGGGTGGGGGGCCGGAGCCCCCTGCTCAGGTAATATGTTCTACTAGGTTAGGTATGTTGGTATCCTAACCTATATGTTACACTTTACACTTCTAAGACGTATTTATGTAAGGGAGGGTATGGGTGGGGGCTCCACCCCCCCCCCCCCCCACCCAGTCAGGTAACATGTTTTACTAGGTTAGGTTAGTATCCTAACCTATATGTTACACTTCTAAGACTGCCTTTATGTAAAGGGGGCTATGGGGGGCGGAGCCCCCCTGGTCAGGTAACATGTTCTACTAGGTTAGGTTAGGTTAGTATCTTAACATCTTAACCTATATGTTACACTTCTAAGGTTGCCTTCCCTAAGGGGGTTACGGTAACACGTTCTACTAGGTAGGTTAGATTAGGTTAGGTTAGTATCCTAACTTATAAGTTACTCTTGCTTTAACTTTCTTTAAGGGAGGGTATGGGGGCCAGAGCACCACCAGTGCAGGTTACACAATTTTTACAATTGTTCTCAGCATTTCTTGTTAAGTTCAATTACCCCCTTAACTGGCCAATCTGATCCTTGAAAATTGATATTCACTAAAATGGCCTCTTGACTTGTACTTGATAATTTATACTTAAGTACCAGATGTGTAAAACCCTGTATATATATAATATATACATGCATTCATGTTTTTTTTTAAATTAAATATTTACCCCGCCCCATCCTCCCTACCCAGTTTCGTGCAAACTGGCCCCCCCCCCCCCCCCCCTCCATCCCCATCCCCTCCAATTTTGATCCTGAAAAATGCTTGCTGGGACCGTGTATTTCATTTCAGTAATCAACCGACCACGATGGCCGAATCATTACGTGGCACCTCCCACTCCTCCAGGCCCATTACCAACTCTACTCGACTCTACCCAGTACTTGTGTTAATAGTTTCCTAGTTATAAGGAACTTTTCCAGTCCATTACTCAGGGCAGTATGAAAGGTTGGTAATGTACAGTCAAAATCACGGCCTTTTGAGAAAACATGGCTTTTGGCCTCGTGTGGACGAATGTAGGCTTGACTTACAAAGGAAGGTGTTTATGTAACATTTAAGGTAAAGTTCTTAATCTTTATGTACATTATTTAGTTATATCAATTGTTTTGGTGTTCCTAAGGTTTAGTACTCTTGATGTTGGTGATATTTATGGGAATTGTTATTTCACATCATATGCTAGCGTGGCTTTACCAACTCGTACCTGTGCCTTCCTCTCCCTGTACCCCCCCCCCCCTTAAAGGACATAAGGGTCCCTGTTGGTTACGTATCTCACACCCCCTACTAGCATTCAAATATGACGGTTTGTTTACGTTCCTTGGCCCTGAACCAAAGCTTCGAAGATTGTTCAGTCGAAGTAAACTATGGCAGTTGACGTTTTCCTATGTTATTTTGCTTACTTTACAGAGTTTAAGGTAAAATTTTGTCGGTCGACTGTAACTAATCTGTTATTTACCGTTGAACTCTGTACATTGGTACATCGCACCCCTTGTACCCTCACGTTGTTTTCAAAGGTAAATTACGCTTTAATTACAGTCGACTAAATAAATATTACTTTAAATTCTTGTTCAGCAGGTAAATAACACAGGGAAACGTCAACTGCCATAGTCTACTGTACCGCGGAATGCGGGCTTAGAATTACCACCATATGTTTAAGAAGGGATTGGCTAATGAAACCTGTTACACAAGTAATTAGTAGCTATACTAACCTAATGTACCTTAGCCTAACCTAACCTAACCTCACAGTCTGTGTTACTTAGTGGGGGTTGAGACCCCCTCTGGTGAAGGAAACTAAACCTCGGTAAATGTTTAGGAGAGGGCCGCACCAGTTTTTTTAAGGTTTAACGACGAAAAACGGCAAGAAACAACCAGATTGGTGTTGCAGAATACGTAGAAAACATGAGAAAACTTTAAAAACAAGATACTATTGCTTTCTCTTATACATATAATCTAACCCAAACTTACCCAGCAGATAATATATTAGTAGCTGTATTTCTCCGAAGTCCGACAGAATTTCAAAACTCCCGGCACACGCAGTGGTCGGCCAGGTGGTTAGTACCCATTCCCGCCGCTGGGAGGCGGGTGTCAGGAACCATTCCCATTTTCTATTCAGATTTTTTCTGTTGCCGGTGTTGATAACAACTGTTTTCAACACCTCCGTCTAGGATTGCGAAATTCTCTGTTACTTGAGTATCCTGTTTGGTTTTTTTGGTTATCGAACGTGGATTGTGACTAGGCATACGCTGATAGTGGATTGGATTTGAATTTGGTTTGGTTTTTTCCTTTAACTAAGATGTCTGGGACTAGTTTATCTAGCACCAGAGTGTGTAGTATGGAAGGTTGTAAGGTGAGGCTACCGAAAGGTTCGGTAGACCCACACACAATATGTAATAATTGTAGAGAACATACGTGTGTTATATAAAATGACCGTTGTAAGGAGTGGTGAATGGCTGTCTGATTCGGGTTGGAAGGCTTATGAATCGTATGTGCGGAAATTGGAGCGTGATAGGATACGGAGATCTTCCTCCAGGAGTGTATCAGTCAGTAGAAGTAAGGGTAGTAAGGTTTCTCCTACTATACATTCAGTAGTTGGTACACCTAAACTGTTGTGCCTTCGGGCCCTGAAAATGTTTGTGCCTTCGGGCCCTGAAAAATCAGTGGAAGACAATGCCCTTTCTATGATTCTGGAATCAATACAAAACCTAGAATCTAAAGTGCTCGCTTTGGAGGGTAAAGCATTATTAGTGAACAAAAGTGCAGTGAAAGTGCCCCCAGTGTTGTGGAGGGGGCGTCAGATCGGCCCTATAATGCCTCTAGGCCTGGACCTCTGTCGAACTTCCAAGCCCAGGAAGACGGACATGTCGAAAGCCGCAGGAGGGTTACGGGGAACCCCCACCGATCTGGCGTCCCTTCGGCAGAACCTGTAGACGATCCCCAGGCTGCCAAAGAGTGTGCGAGTGCGTGTATCCTCCGCGAGTGCTTTTCGTCCTCGGAGGCGTCCTCCCCTAACAGGAGTTGGAGCATGAGAAGACGCTCACGTCCTCTGAAAAGAGCTATGACGTTAAGTGTCGCACAGGCGGCTATCGTCAGTAGTCTCTCAGAGGAGGCACAGAGTCTCTTTGCGCTGCTTCTTCGTTACGGGCTTCGCCTCAAGACTTGGATTACTCTCCACCGCAAAAAAGATCGAAAACTCAAGGTGTCGCACAGGCGGCCAGAGTCTTCGATCGCAGGGAAGAAGACGCTTCACGTCCTTTTTCTCCTGTTGGTTTGCGGTCTTCACCGGAGAGTTTTGCTGCATGGACTCCTCAAAGGAGAATTATGATGTCATCTGACGAGGACGCCTTGGAGCGCCCTAGTCGTTCTAAGAATAGAACTAGAACGGGTCTTGTGAGAAGGGATAGGGGCTTCCCCTTGCCCCTCGCCTTCTCATAGGATCAATTTTTCTCCTGAAAAAGAATCTTCGACTACTAAGAGTGCTATCAGGTTGATGCAACAACAACTTGCTTTGTTGCTGGCTGAGAGAGAATCAGAAATTCGTCCGAGAAGAAAAGATGATAAATTACCGATTAAAAGATCTAAGATGTCTCCCGCACGGGTGGACCGATTGTCTCTTTCGCCTGTGAGTACTCATTCTAGATTTCGTACGTCTCACCTGCAGTTGGAGAAAGAGCATGAAAAACTTCCTACGAGGAATTTTGAGATCGAAAGGAAGAAATTTCGCCCAGACTCTCAAGGCTCGCTTTATCCAAGAACGGACGATCCTATGGTTGCGAAACGAGGCCGTCTACAGTCTGAGAAACTCGACGCTCCTAGTTCGGCTTGGAAGGAGCGGGGTGTTCACAGGGTGGGGGACGCCTATTTAGACAAGCGGTACGCTCGGACAGACGTCGAGCGTGACGCTCACCTTGACGCTAGGCGTGGCGCTCGGGGATGGACGCCAAGCGTGACGCTCACCTGGACACCAAGCGGGACGCTCGGCTGAGCGACAAGCGTGATGCTCACCTGGACGCCAAGTGTGCCGCTCGGCTGGACGCCAAGCGTGACGCTCGGCGGACGCCAAGCTTGACGCTCGGGACGGATGCCAAGAGAGACGTTCAAACGGACGCTTTGTTGCATATCCATCAGGTATCACAACAAGGTATTAGTATGGAACCTCAACTGCAATCGGCTTTTCGAAGAGACTCCCATCAAGAGAATGAGCAAGAAATTGGTACCGCTTTATCTGAATCTTTAGATATTAATATTCAGAATGCTCCTTGCACGTCAAAACAACGATCTTCATTAAAGCTCGGAGTGAAAGGACTTGTACCACCAGCTTTGGGAGTCCCCGTTGGTCACGTCCTATAGATGAGGAAGGATTAAGTAATATTTCAGAAGAAACGGAAGAGGATCAACCTGCTGTGTCAGATTCTTCCGATTATCAAGTTTTTGGTTCGATTGCTTTGGGATTCATTTGGAGAAGAGTTTCAACACCCGCAGCACCTCGGTCGCCTCCTTCTCAGTTTTCGTTGTCAAAAACAAATAAGACTCCTGGATTTGTTAAACAAATGACAAATCTCTTTCAATTTCAACTAAGACAGCTTTTAAGAAGGTGCAAGATTGGATGGAGTCTAGAAAAGCTCAAGGAAAGTTTTCCTTTGCCCAGCCTCCTTCAAGACTTTGCGGCAAGGCTGGGATCTGGTATGATACAGGTGAGGATGTCGGGTTAAGGGCTCCCCGCATCGGCTCAAGGTGACTTTTCCAGTCTGGTTGACGCACCAAGAAGGTCTCTTCTTTCGTCAGCTAAAATAACATGGACACCGGCGGAGATAGACCACCATCTGAAAGGTCTTTTTCGGACAATTGAAGTATTTAATTTCTTAGACTGGTTTTTTGGGCTGCTTGACACTAAGTCTCGTAGTCAAGACTCAATTAGCTTGGGGGAGCTATCCAGTTGTTTTTTTTTTCTCGCTTGTATGGATAAGGCCGTCAGAGATGGTTCAGAGGAATTGGCTTTCACATTTTTGTGCAGGGCTCCTGAAAAAGAGAGCTATCTACTGTAAATTTTTACTACCAAAGCAGTGTCTCCAACACAGAAGGCAGATTTGCTTTTCGCCCCTCTTTCTGACCATCTCTTCCCCCAGGCTATGATTAAAGATGTAGCTGGAAGTCTACAGGAAAAAGCTACTCAGGATCTCTTAGCACAATCTTCTAGACGTCCTGCGTTCCTTCGACTTCAACACGAACCCAGTTTTTAAGAAAATAAAGCCCTTTCGAGGTGGAGCATCCTCTAGACCTTCTCCTAGAGGAAGAGGACTCTCTAGAGGCAGAGCTCAGTCTAAGTCCAGAGTTAAAAAATGAGGTGGGAGTCCTTCAGTTGCCAGTAGGTGCCAGGGTTCATTTATTTGCAGAAGCTTGGAAGAAGATAGAGGCAGACAGCTGGTCGCTCAACGTCATTGAGCGAGGATACAAAATACCTTTCCTGAAGCCTCCTCATTGTGCACAACACCTATAGATCTATCACCCTCTTACCATGGAGAAAAACAACAGATCTTTTACGATCTGATAGAACAAATACTCGAGAAGAAAGCAATAGAACAAGTCGAGGACATTCAGTCCCCGGGTTTCTACAACAGGTTTTATTCCTGGTGACGAAACAGTCGGGAGGCTGGCGGCCAGTTTTAGATGTGAGCAGTCTAAACCTTTTTATAGAGAGACAGACGTTCAAGATGGAGACACCCTCAGTCAGTGCTGCGGTCTTAAGACAAAACGATTTGGGTTATGGTATCACTGGACCCTGCAGACGCATATTTCCACGTCCCGATACATCTCCGATCGAAGAATGCCTACTACGTTTTGTCATGAAGGGAGAGTTTTACAATTCAGAGCTCTTTGCTTCGGTCTGGAGTACGGCACCAATGATTTTCACAATTCTAATGTAGAATGTGGCGAGGTGGCTTCATCTTGCAAACATAAGGATCTCTCTATATCTAGACGACTGGCTCATTCGAGCATCGTTGAAAGAAAGGTGTCTGAAGGACCTTCAATCAACCTTAACTCTAGCAAAGTCCCTGGGACTTCTAGTGAATTTCGAAAAGTCGCAGCTGATCCCCACACAGTCCATCGTGTATCTGGGGATTCAGATGGATTCAGTGGCTTTTCGAGCTTTTCCGTCCCAGGGTACGTCAACAGCAAGGATTAGAAAAGAATTCAGTCTTCTTAAGGAAAGAATCATGCTCGGTGAGGGAATGGATGAGTCTGCTGGGCACCATTTCCTCGCTGGAGAAGTTTGTTTCCTTTGGGGAGACTACATCTCAGACCTCTCCAGTTTTTTCCTGAAGGAGAATTGGAATGACAAAGAAAATTTTGGAGACAATTTTGAGGAATCCGAAAGGAGGTAAAGGATACCTAAAGTGGTGGCTCGATCCTGTGAAACTTTCGGAAGGAACATCCCTCAAACTTAAGAGCCCCGACCTAGTGTTGTCTCCAACGCGTCCACCACCGGGTGGGGAGCTACATTAGGGAGGGAGGAAGTGTCAGCACCTGGAGAGGGGAACAGGTGTTCTGGCACATAAATCTCAAAGAACTGGCGGCCATATACTTGGCACGTTCAGTTTTTCAAAGAAAAAGTCTCAACAAGATAGTTCAGATAAATTCAGACAATACCACAGCTCTGTCATACATAAAAAAACCAAGGATGGACTCACTCGCGATCATTGTTCAACCTAGTAGAGAGATCTTGTTATGGGCGAAGACTCAGAAAGTAACGATTCTAACGAGGTTCGTTGCAAGGCGTGGAGAAAGTAACGTCGGATCTCCTCAGTCTGGCAAGGTCAACTGCTGCGACCGAGTGGACCTCTGCATCAGGATGTGTGTCGAGAGCTGTGGGAAGTTATGGGGACGTCCTCTAGTGGACGTCTTTGCAACAGCGAGAACAAAGAGGCTTCCGTTGTATTGCTCCCCCGTGCTCGACCCCGGGAGCAGTAGCAATAGATGCACTCTTTGGGACTGGACAGGGATGGATCTTTACGCCTTTCCCCCCGTTCAAGATTCTGGGAGAAGTAATGAAGAAGTTTGCAATGTCAGAAGGGACGAGGATTGACGTTAATCGCTCCTTACTGGCCAGCAAAGGAGTGGTTCACAGAGGTCATGACCTTTGTAGTAGACTTCCCGAGGTACATTGCCCATGAGGACAGATCTACTCAAACAGCCCCACTTCGAGAGATACCACGGAAACCTCCCCGCTCTAAGTCTGACTGCATTCAGACTATCAAAAAGTTGGTCAGAGCGAGGGGTTTTTCTAGACCGGTTGCAAAAGCAATCGCCAATGCGAGAAGAGCTTCCACGCTTGGAGTCTATCAATCGAAGTGGGCTTCGTTTAGGAGCTGGTGCAGAAGAACACGCATTTCCTCTACCACGACCTCTTGTGAGCCAAATAGCGGACTTTTTGCTCTACTTGAGAAACGACCTAAAGCTTGCAGTCTCAACAATCAAAGGCTACAGAAGTATGTTATCTGTAGTCTTTAGACATAGAGGAATTGATTTGGCGAATAATAAGGATATCCATGATCTTTCAAGGTCTTTCGAGACTATAAAGATTCCTCAACCTAAGTTACCATCATAGAATTTGGATGTAGTACTTAAATTCCTAATGTCAAATCGGTTGAACCCTTCAGAATGCCTCATTAAGGGATCTTACTAAGAAAACTATTTTCCTAACGACTCTGGCGACGGCGAAGAGGGTTAGTGAAATTCAAGCCTTTAGCAAGCATATTGGTTTTAGGGGACATAATGCTGTTTGCTCATTAAGTCCTACGTTTCTAGCGAAAAACGAAAAATCCGTCTAACCCTTGGCCCAAAAGTTTTGAGATTAAGGGTATGGCGGAAATCATTGGACATGAACCAGAGAGAGTCCGGTGTCCCTGTCAGGGCTCTCAAGATTTATTTACAAAGAACGAAGGAATGTCGAGGTCCTTCTAACACTTATGGTGTTCGGTCAGAAGACCAGATTTACCGATGTCGAAGAATGCTCTGGCATTCTTCTTGAGAGACACCATTAGACGGCGCATTCATCTTGCAAAGACAGTGATGTTAAGCTGTTAAAGTGAATGCCCATGAGTGAGAGCTATATCTACCTCGGTAGCTTTCCAAAGAACATGGCACTCAATGACATTCTGAGTGCCACCTTTTGGCGCAGCAACTCGGTGTTCGCTTTACACTACCTGCGGGATGTGAAGACGACATACGAGAACTGCTGTGCGCTTGGACCATAACGTCCGCAGCAGACACTTTGTTGGGGGCTGGAAGTAGCACTCATCCTACCCTGTAGGAAAAAGGGTAGGTGAGTTTTTATGGATTGTTTTATGGTTGTAAGGTCGTCCGCCTGAGCCGGACTTCCTTTCCTTTAGCTTAAGTGATGTGGGAATGAAAACTTGTTTAGGCTGTCAGGTGGTGAATTTTACTTCGTTTGCCCTCATAGTCTGGTCAAAATGGTCTAGTCACATTGTGGTCACGCTTCCCCGTTGACAGATCATCTAGAACTCACCAGCTTATATAGGTCACTACCTTGCTGGAGACTCTAGTAAAGCAGTAGCAGACTTGGGTGACAGTAATCACGAAGTCAGCTATGCTAACAGGTAAGGAACCAAGATGTTATTCATCTGCATGTAATATGTTTCCAAAATCCTTTTCTGTCTCTCCCTACCTCCAAAGGTGGGATTCAGCTATATATATATCTGCTGGGTAAGTTTCATGAACAAAATGATATTGTTAAGATACAATAAGTTTGTTCATACTTACCTGCCGATATATATAATCAAAGTACCCACCCACCTCCCCGCAGGAGACAGTGGGAATAGAAAATCTGAATAGAAAATGGGAATGGTTCCTGACCACCCGCCTCCCAGCGGCGGGAATGGGTACTAACCAACCTGGCCGACCACTGCGTGTGCCGGGAGTTTTGAAATTCTGTCGGACTTCGGAGAAATACAGCTATATATATATATCTGCCAGGTAGTATGAACAAACTTTATTGTATCTTAACAATATCATATTATAGGGGACCCAGTCCCGGTAACCGGGGTTTTTGGGTGGGGGAGCAGGAGAAAAGTGATTTGCCAGGCACTCCCTAACCTAACACAAACGCCTAACCTAACCTAGTGCGCTGTACCCCGTACCTAGGCCTGGCACATGGGCCGCCCCTTAAAGGCACTCTTTCTGGCACAAATCCACTAGTTTTTGTGTATTTCCAGAATACACTAGACAAAAATCACCATAACCTCAATAAGTCAGTACAAGATGCTGGAATTTCGTCAACAGGATCCAGAATGTTATCCCGCAAATGCTGCTTAGAAGTGCTGGCTTCTGGCTACATGTCTTTGAAGAAACTGAAATAGCATTGGTAGGATAATGTATTCTTGCGCCGAGAAAATTTTTGAACACCCGCGCCATTAGCCAAACTTTTGAGGTGTCAAAAAATGGAACTGAATGGCCAAACGTGTACTTGTTTCTCTGGATTTTAGTAATTACACGGCTCATTTGAGCTAATACAAGACACGGTAAACCATAACTAAAGACAGAAAAAATCTGAGAGGAAGACATGATTAGCATGAGTTTGATCGCTGATATTTCGAGTTTTACTGAATTTTACTACATTATCTCTCTCATATACCACTATTTACATACATTCCAACACATTCTAGTAAAGAAAAACATTGAATATCACTGATATCTTCATGGGGCCCTCTCCTAAAAATTTACCCAAAACTCTTTATCAAATACCCCCATAACATTGCTCATGAATGACAGCATACCTGGACAGCCAGCATACCTGATCCGCAGCACTTGCATAGTTCTACAGACTCCAATCATAGGGTAGCCAAAATGCCATAGTTTGGTTTAACCTAAAGATAGACTAGCCAGTTAACTGTAATTTAATACAGTTTAGCCTAGGGTTTTTTTTTTTTTTTTTTTTTTTTTTTTTTTTTTTTTTTTTTTTTTTTTTTGTTTTTTTTTTTTTTTTAACCCATGGTTGTATCTTTGCTAAGTAAAGTTTTAGGAGAACTCTATATTGTAGGCCAGTGGATCATATTAATCTAAACGTTACACGTGGTTAATGCATTTTCAGAAACATGGAAATTTGGTTTATTTTTGTGAATTTTTATTTTGTAGGCTATATAACGGATTCTAAGTGATAGCTTGTTCAATAAACCATAATTGCATTTTGTAGTTCAAAATCACAATTTTTTAAAGTAAATTGTATTTTTCCTAATTATACAAACCTTAGGTCCTTTACAATAGGAATTACCTGTATAAGGACAATATTCGGGCATATGTTCACCCTTCCATTGTAAAAATCTATATATCCATATGTCCTCTTCTCTTCCAGGAACTAAAATGTAGAGCATTTTACAAACTTTCTTTTGATGTACATTAATACCCCGAACTTGCACGAGGTTAGGTTCCGGACCCCCTCGCGCAAGGGGAAGTTTCACGTAAGTTTGGCACGGTCTCTAAAAATGCTAATAAATGCTTGCTACTAGAGTTTGAACACTAAATATGGCCTTAATCATGCTCCCTAAATATTATACTAACTTTTAAATGAAATTGAAGTTACTGTAATTTCATTTATTAAAGAAGTTTTCTTTGGGTCATTAGGTAAACTTCATAAGTCAGTCGTAATGAAGGTACACAATTCAGTAAAATAAAGAAAACATGTATGTACGTACATATGTAATATTTGCAGATGGTGAGGGTAAAATTTAGTTAATTTCAAATTAGAGAGAGAGAGAGAGAGAGAGAGAGAGAGAGAGAGATGTGAGGTAAAACTCTGGAGGGGTATCATCTTTAAAATTAGATCACATCTTCTGAAAGTACATTAACTGTATGCGCTGTAATTACGTAACATAGTACAGTATGCAGCAAAACTCGTGTGACTTTTTATTTTTGTACTGGACAAGCGTTGTTCTCAAGTTGCCACTTAGTATTAAATTCGTATTTTATAAACGTGTATATATGAGGAAAAGTTGGTCACTTGTTATATAGAATCTTAATAATTGAAATATATTGGAACCTGAAAACCAAAAATATTTCACGCTACAATATTTCTGAACGAAACAAATAAATACGTTACTGTAGCATGAAAACTTCAGATCACCGTGACTTCCATGAGTCGTGTGGAATCGTCAGTCTGGACACTGTGAAAGAGGACATCGCGATGGAGAGCAAGAGAAAAGTTGAGCAGAGCATAGTCTAATGGTAAAAATGTGCATTTGGATATGAATTCGAAGTTATTACTTTTACTTTTGTGGCTTTGTGTATAAAGCAAATGTTAGTCGAGATCATGATTTCGATACTTGCAATAAATTATGGCTTAGGCTTAGGTTATAGCTAGTGCTACATAAGTCTAGTCTCCCGAGGGTTTCTTCAGTTTGAAGAAAAGTAAATAATAAATAACTGAATAAATAAGCGAGGTGAAGAGTAATCTTCGCTATTAGAAACACAACTAATTATATTATTTTACTTTTACTTTAGGAATGGAAGACTATAATCAGGTCGGATATTATCAGCTACAACTGTCGAGTGCAGATTCTACAGATGACAACTGCAACGTATTATAAACAATAATGGCTAGGCCAATGCTATTGGCTTTATAACATACTGGGCTATATTCCAGACAGCAACAAGTTGCATCAAATCTTGTAACTTATGAAGGGTGTCTATAAGACCTAAAGCAGGATTTGTGAAATTCTTCCACGTCTTGGTGTGGTATACTTCCGTCATTATTTTCTTCATAGGCCTATAGGCTTAATGAGAATGATATAATCGAGAAGCGCGAAGTGCACTTGGCCTACGGGTAAGGCAAAGCTAAGCCATTGGGCGGGCCACACTATGCACCCTTCACCAGTTTGGTTCTAATGAAACTCTTAGGTAGATATCAAGAAATGTAACTTAGTAAAGGCATTAATAAACCAAGCAGCAAATAAGAATATGATTGATAATAATAACGGTACTTAGTAAAAGGCATTAATAACCAAGTAGCAAACAATGAATATGATTGATAATAAAACGGTATAGGTTAAGTAAATGGTATACCAATATAATTATTTTTAAAAAAATACGTATAATTCTTTGAATACATAGGTCCCTGTGAAAAATAATATACAAATTCCAGCAAAACAAATAGAGTAAACACAACCTCGTCTTTTAAAACACGTCATACATATAAGCTACACATACATACTACATACATACAGAGAGAGAGAGAGAGAGAGAGGAGGGTTAATTAATATTTAGTATGTGAGCCTAGGTTGTCTATTACCGAATTAAGCTGTCTAGGAATACTGTCAACCAGTCTACTGCAAATATTTTCCCCACGCATTGACTCCCACACTGACAAGCAATGGCTTATGATGGCTTGTTTACTGTTCAGAACGGAGCCATCCCATTCCTTTGTCATAATGGCCCATAAATTTTCAATGGGATTGAGATCCGGAGATTTTGCAGGCCAGTCGATCCGAATAACTTCTGGATGCTGCTGTAACCACTTTCTTTACTGGCATGCTATTATGAACAGAGGAGTTGTCCATTGCCAAGAATATGGGCAACGGTTCCGGATCAGTAGCATCCTAACAGATGGAATCAGCACCTCGTCAAGAATGTCAACATACTGCCTGCCATTTAATCGCTCAT
This sequence comes from Macrobrachium nipponense, assembly GCF_015104395.2. Taxonomy (NCBI): domain Eukaryota; kingdom Metazoa; phylum Arthropoda; class Malacostraca; order Decapoda; family Palaemonidae; genus Macrobrachium; species Macrobrachium nipponense. The sequence goes on from NC_087206.1 coordinate 59,602,360, forward strand.
GATTGGCACTAAAGCACCTGGTCCGCAAGACGCCATCCAACCCCAAAGGCCAGCGGTTTTATCCTCCCACTTCGTCGATTTGGTTCTACATATTTATCCTCAAATCTGAAAAAAATAGAGAGAAGGATTTAGAGAAAATATAAATTTACAGATATTCGGAGAGAAACAATGATAGTGGCTTACTTTTAAATATAAAAGAAAATGTTTTAACTGCAGTTCTTCCTCTCATCAATAGATCTATGGATTAGAAAAAAAGAACTGGCGCTTTTATTAAGCCTACTTTCAGTAATATTGCTATAACACCGAACTTTTAACTTTTAAGACTTGAAGTGCATTGTTAAGAAAACACTATAAGGTTATTCTATAAAATACTATGTATATATATATATATATATATATATATATATATATATATATATATATATATACAGTTCTTTAATAATGCATTTAACCAAAACTTATTTAAATATTAGAAAACGCTACGTCAGTTGTATTTTCTGCCAGACTTAGTTTTACAGTGAAATAATTAAAAGAAATCTTTGGTTGTAGGCCTAATAGTATATATTATGAATTCGGAAAAGAGGCATAAGGAAAGTTGTCATAGCATAGTAACCTTAAACGACTTTTAAGTCAGTGCAATGTGTATTCAAACATTCACGAGACTCGAAGGTAAGCTAGCACGAACTTCCTCTGCGACTGGTTTCCCGCCAAGCAACACTTCGAAGCGCAGGCGGTCGAAGCGGAGGCGGGATTTTATAGACATTTAAACTGCTTCCTCAGTAATGACAATTCCCAACTCCCACCCTAGGTCAGATAATTTATACTTCTCTTGCATTATTTCTCCCTGATTACATCGTAACTTCCATTAAAGATATTTGTCAGCAGGTTTAAAACCAGTGTAAGAGGAATTACTATTCATTAAAGCTTTAGCATATATACAGACTAGGCCTATAATACAAGTATATCACACCTAGGCTACCACGTAAAAAATATAAGCAAAATAAGTAAATGTTCATTACCTGGTTTTTCCTGGACGCCCGCAGTGCAGTCTTCCCTGTTGTCGTTGCAAAAAGTCTTCTCGTCACAAAATATAACAGTTTCCCAAAACTGCTCGCTCTTGGACAGATATTCGAGCGCAAACCCGAGACGATGGTCCATATGCGTCTGTGTAAGTAGAGGCTTGAGCGCAGTTTCCTACATAGAAGACCAGCTTCTCGAAACCGACGTCTTACAGTGTCAACTGATGTTTGTATATTTGTTTCTCGTTTCACTGAAAATGATGACGAAAACGGGTGTTTGGTTATAAAGTTTAATTAACACTTCGTCTTCTTCTGCGGTTGTGCAGCGGGGTCTCCCGATCTAGGGTGGCTTTTCAATCCTTCTCCGTCGTTTGTATCGTTTTAGCCATCTATACACAGTTGTCTTGTTGATATTAAGACGATTAGCTATGTCTTTTTTTTTGAAATCTGGCGAGATGCAGCTCAACTATAGCTCTCCTGTTGGGGGTGACGTTTCCGGTCGCTGTCGGGTTGCTCCAACCATGTTTTGGCAAATGACCACAGTTGACGTAATGTTAGGCCACGCCCCACAACTACATCTCCGTTACGTCATTACATTAAATAATTACTATGATGGCTAACATGTAAAATTCGTTTAATATTTACGTCTTTTCATATTTACCATGATTAAAAACTAAGGTGTTAATGTTTTTCTAATGACCTAGCTATGTTTTGATAAAAAATATATAACATTATACTATAAAAACCATGCTAAATGAACTGTATCTTTTTATGAGCGAAGTTCCAAAATGTTTCGCCGTTGCAATTCAGTGTCATTAGAAATGTGAAGAGGTAAGAGTTGCCAGTTAGTCACTTTTTGAACGAAAATCACTGAAATCGGTCACTCGAGTTTTGCTGCATACTGTACATACAGATTGTACCAGCTCTTTTCTCCAAGGTTAAGAAAGTAATTTTCACAGAACAACTCTGTTATGTCTTGATATGTTTCACTAGTTGATCATGGAGGTCTTATTTAGTTACAAAACACTGTGAATTATGTACTGCCTTTGTATATATTTTCAAAAATTTAAATAGCGTACTCAAAATTTCCTCACAGATTTTATGCTTAAAAACATGAAAACTTATGCTACTAATTGTAGTATACTAGTACGTACTTCAGAAATTCTGAAGGGATACCATCATTGAGAATTGCATCTTGTAAAAGTATGTACGTATATGCACTAGCTGGTAGGTGTATCATATTTATGCATGTACAAAAATGAAATGATACATTTTTAATAAAGATTTTATACAGAAAAGCTTTAAAACTTAAAAATTTACATAATAAATTAAACATAAATACTTTTGCAAGGTTTTGCAGTGTTTCTTGAGGATTCGCAAATTTCCGTGCTATTGTCATGAACTCGGATATGATAATTAGTTAGGTTCCAATGAAAAATTTGCGCTTTTGTGAATTCGCACAAATCGAATCGCATAAGTTTGGATATTACTATATATATATGTGGGAATCGGTTCCCTCTATGTGATGTTATTCATGTATTTTCGTTTTCATACATCAACTTACCTGTCAGATATATACATAGCTAAGACTCCGTCGTCCCCGACAGAATTCAAATTTCGCGCCACTCGCTACAGGTAGGTCAGGTGATCTACCGGCCTGCCCTGGGCGGCAGGACTAGGAACCATTCCCGTTTTCTATCATATTTTCTCTGTCGCCGGTGGTATCAACATTGTTGCTATTACCTCCTGACTTAGATTCTTATTTCATCCTTTGATCATCGTTTATCGGCTTTTTGGTGACGTATCTGGATCATGTTTTTGGCATTCGCTACTGTGGACTGATTTTGGACTTGCTTTTTGGAATTTTCTCAGTATGTCTGATTCAAATGTGAGTGTGAGAATGTGTGTGAATGTAGGCTGCAGGGTGAGGATACCGAAAGCTTCGGTTGATCCTCACACTGTATGTCGTAAATGTAGGGGGTTTCAGTGTTCTGCTACTAATACTTGTCATGAATGTGAGGGATTAAATGCAGAAGAATGGAAGACTTTAACTTCTTATTTGGAAGAAGTTAGAGAGGGATAGGTTAGACGTCTGAAAGGTGTGCGTTCAAACCCTATTGAGCCTTTTATTGATACTTTTTCTAATCCTAATGATTTAGATTCTCCCTATGTGTCTAAGTCCACAAGGTTTACTTTCAGAATCGGCCTCTGAAATCGCCGATCTGAAAGCTACTATTCGAGACATGAAGTCCAAAATGGTCGGACTTACAAGGTAAGGCTAGTGAAAGTGAGCATTACAGTGAAGTGAGTTCTCCCAGTGTTGTGGAGGGGGCGTTTGATCGTCCCTGCGACGCTCCCAGGCTAGACCTCTTCCAAGCTCCCATGCCCAGAGGAGAGGAAAGTCGAAAGCCTTAAGGAGGTCGTGGGGAATCCCCAACGGTCAGACGTCCCTTCAGCAAGCTCTGTTTCGTGGCAGGCTGCTCAAGGGCGCTTTAGAAAAAGCGTCCTTCGTGAGTGTTTTCTCATCCTCTCTCTCCCTCACCTAAACGAGGGTTGAAGGAGTCGGATTTATCGAGGCCTCTGAAACGGCATTTGAAAGAACCCGAATTTGATTCGAGCCAGGAGCATTTCTCAGATGACGCTCCCTCATCTATTAAGAAGGCGAAGGTGGCGTCAGCGTCACCCGACGAGGACGCAGAAGACCCTTTCCTACTTCTCCCCTGATTGATTGACGAAAGGCGTCATGCAAATGACGTGGGAGAAGCTTCAAGGAAGATTATCATGGGCAGTACAAGAACAACTGGCCTCTTTGGTGGGAGTGTTAGCGCCTCATAGGAAGGACGTTGCGCTTCCAATCAAGAAGTCTCGTCCTCTCTCCCTGCTAAGCGAGAGGCGTCATGCAAACGTGAAGCTTCTAAACATATCGCAGAAGCTTCAGGTTCGAGAGCGAGATCGGGAGATCTTACGGAAGACACGTAACGCCAGAGAGACGTGAGACGTCTTCTAGGCATGAAGCGTCTTTTAAAGCTGCTTGTAGACGCGAGGCTCCGAACCAATATTTTGGCGCCAGTTAGGATGCCTTTTGAGAGCGAAGCGTCTTCCAGGCGCGAGGCGTCATCCGGACGTCAGCAGCCACACAAGCGGGAGGCGTCAGCCAGGACGCTTGGCGGGCGAGAAGCGTCATCCAAGCGGGAAGCGTCATCCATTTATGGAGAGAAGCCTGAGCTTTTGGCGCCTTCCAGGACTATTAAAGAAAGCGGGGAAGAGGAAGGAATATCATTCCCTTAGCCCCATCTCCTATTAGGAGTTTGTCTCCTCCAGAGGAAAGACGTACGGATTTGGCAGCGGAGACTCAATTAGATCCCGAGTTAGAAGTAGACTCGGCGGAAGAGTATCAAGGAAGAGAAGGACTGTCGAACTATAAATTTGTTCATGAAACTTACCTGTCAGATATATATATAGCTGTATTTTTCCGAATCCGACAGAAATTTAAACACTTACGACACACGCAGTGGGAGTCAGGTGGTTAGTACCCATTCCTGCCGCTGGGAGGCGGGTATCAGGAATCATTCCCATTTTTCTATTCATAATTTTTCTGTCGCCGGTGCTGAAAACACCGTTTGCAGCACCTCCGTCCAGATTTTGGAAACTTACTAGCTACTTGAGTATCCCTTTTGGTTTTTCTTTGGTATCTGAATTGGATCGGTGGCTTGGCACACGTTGACTTTGGATTGATTTGGAAATTGGTATTGATTTTTCTTTGATCAAGATGTCAGGGTCTAGTTCTGCTAGCGCTCTAGATTTTGTTCTATGTCCGAATGTAGAGGTAGGCTACTGAAAGCTTCAGTAGACCCACATTTCTGTTTGTAAAGTTTGCAGGGGAATGAATGTACGTTTGAAAGTCGTTGTAAGGAGTGTGAAAGATTAACAGAGCCGGAATGGAAGGCGTATGCAAACCTATCTTAAGAAACTTGAGCGAGATAGGTTAAGGAGGTCTTCCTCCAGGAGTGTTTCAGGTAGGCAAGATTTTAATTATTCTCCTGCTAACCCTCCTTCTGTAGATTATGCTCCTACTACCCTGTATGTTGCCTCCGCCCTGAAACAGTGTCGGTAGAAGGTAATACTTTATCGCTAATTCTTGAATCGATTCGTAACTTAGAATCAAAAAGTGTTAGCTCTGGAGAGCAAAAGTGAAGAGAAGTGCAGTGAAAGTGCCCCTTGTGTAGTGGAGGGTGCGTCAGATCGGCCTCATTCCGCCTCTAGACCTAGACCTCTGCTTGACTCCCAGATTACGGGGAGAGAGCATGTCGAAAGTCGAAGGAGGGTTACGAGGACCCCCACCGATCTGGTGTGCCTTCGGCAGCTTCTGACGAACCTACCCAGACTGCCAAGGAGCGTGCGCGTCACGTCTTCTCAAGGAGTGCTTTTCTTCTTCTGAAGCTTCCTCCCTCCCCGCGCAAGGGGTGGAGCTCTCATACCGCATCACGTCCGCTGAAAAGGACGGCTCGCGTTCGGGACGCTTCACGTCCAAGTTGTTCTCCGGAACTTTGCTCGTCGCCTGATAGTGCGTTTGCTGCTTTTCCTCCGCAGAAGAAGCGTAAGGATTATTCGGAGGCGGAGTCTTTCCTAGATGTTTCTTTCGAGCGCCGCAGTCGCTCTAAGGTGCGTGAAGTGGCGGTTCCTGGGAGTAGGAAGAAGGCGTCCCCTCGCCACTCGCTGCTCACAGGATCAGTCCCCTCCCCAGAAAAGGAGGCTTCACCTACAAGCAAGATTCTCCAGTCTCTTCAGCAGCAACTTCGAGATGTTTTTTCTTCGAGAGAGATCTGTTCCACGTCGCCGTAAGAAGGATGACAATCTTCCTGTGAAGAGGTCGAGGCGTTCTCCCTCTCCCTCTCTCCTCGCTCGTCTCTCTCTCCGTTTGAGTCTCCCTCTAGAGTTCGTTCTGCTCCCCAGCAACTTTCTAGAGGAGGCGAGAAATTCGTTTTTTTCGCTCTCGTGAAGCGGTTGTTTTCCGCTGCTACGAACTTGTTGATAAGAAGCGCTCGCTTTAGATGCCGAGCGCGCTTCTGTGAAAGTAAAGCAAGCGCGCTTTAGTGGAACGCCGAGCGTGATTCGGTGCAAGGTAAGCGAGCGCAGGGGACGCTCAGCGCGTTTTAGTGGACGCTCGGCGCGCACCAGTACGGCTCAGCGCGCGCCAGTGGACGCCAGGTGTACACCTGTTGCGGTCGAGCGCGCTTCAGTCGGCGCCAGTAGATTGGCTTCGGACGCCAAGCGCGCGCCTACGGACGTCAGTTTTTCCACCTCCGCAAGCGCAAGCGGAAGCGGGAACTCTTCCTGTTCGCCGCTCTTTCTCTTTTGAGAAAGCTCGTGACTCTTCTTTACTTCTCCGACTTCTCCAGTGTCCTGAAGAGGAAATTAGTGACGCCTTTCGTCGAAGTGGATGAAGAACAGCAGTTGGCTCCAGTTTCGACGGACTACAAGGTTTGACTCGTTTGCTACAGTCAGTCTTTGCAGACACTTTCCAACCTGAAGCTCCACGTACTCCTCCCTCTCAGTTTTCGTCATCCCAAAGCTACTAAGATCTCAGGCTTTGTGAAATGAAGAAGTCGCTTTCTACAAAGCAAGCTTTTCGAAAGGTCCATGATTGGATGGAAAAGAGGAAAGCTTCAGGCAAGACTTCTTCGCTTACCACCTTCAGACTTTGTGGCAAAGCTGGTATGTGGTATGAGACGGGAGAAAACGTCGGAGTTAAGCTTCCAGCCTCAGCTCAAGGAGACTTTGGTAGTATGTGGATGCCGCCAGAAGATCTTTTCTGTCTCCTCTAAGGTCTCTTGGACGCATAGTGAGTTAGACTTTCACCTTAAAGGCCTCTTCAGGACACTAGAGGTCTTTATTTTCTTGACTGGTGCCTTGGAGTATTGGATGCCAGGTCCAGGAGTTTCTGATTCCATCAGTCTGGGGGACTGTCCAGTGTATTGTCTTGCATGGACAAGGCCGTCAGGGATGGTTCTGAGGAATTGGCTGCTCATTTCAGCACGGGACTGCTTAAGAAAAGAGCACTTTTTTGCAATTTTACTGCAAAGTCGGTCTCACCAGCGCAAAAAGCGGATCTTCTTTTCGCTCCTTTCTCAGACATCTCTTCCCCCAGTCTATGGTAAAGGACATAGCTGCCAGTCTCCAGGAGAAAGCAACCCAAGACCTTCTGGCACAGTCTTCTAGGAAGCCTACTACTACTTCGCTTCTGGGTCCTCTGCTTTGAAGAAATCGAAGCCCTTTCGATCCGCTTCTTCCTCGAAGCAGCCCCTCGAGGAAGAGGCTCTTTCAGAGGCAAGACTCCCGCTCCTTCCAAGAGCAAGAAGTGAGAGGGAAGTCCTTCAGCCACCGGTAGGAGCCAGCTTCTACATTTCGCGAAAGCTTGGGAAGAGAGAGTGCCGACGCTTGGTCTCTGGACATCGTCAGAAGGGTACAGAATTCCTTTCCTGATGTTACCCCCGCTGTCTTCGACACCAAAGGATTTGTCTCCTTCGTATCAGGGGAGAAAAGCAGAAAGTGCTTCACGATCTACTAGATCAAATGATCGAGAAGCAGGCAGTGGAACAGGTCTTCGACGGAGTTCTCCGGGGTTTTACAACCGTCTGTTCCTAGTGCCGAAGCAGTCAGGGGGGTGGCGCCCCACCGTTCTGGATGTCAGCAGTCTAAATCGCTTCGTTACCAAGCAGAAGTTCAAGATGGAGACACCTCAATCCGTGCTTGCAGCCTTAAGACCGGGGTGGGAATTGGATGGTCTCTTTAGACCTTCAGGACGCATACTTTCACGTCCCCATCCATCCCCGATCAAGGAAATACCTGCGGTTTGTCCTGAAAGGGAAGATTTTCCAATTCAGGGCACTCTGCTTCGGTCTCAGCACGGCGCCGATGGTGTTCACCGTTCTTATGAAGAACGTTGCGAGGTGGCTCCATCTTGCGGAAATAAGGATCTCTCTCTACCTAGACGACTGCTTATTCGAGCCCTCATCGCAAGACCGGTGTCTGAAGGACCTTCACACGACTCTGTCGTTAGCGAGGTCCCTGGGACTTCTGGTGAATCTCGAAAAGTCGCATCTGACTCCTTCTCAATCCTTAGTCTATCTGGGGATTCAGATGGACTCAGTGGCTTTTCGGGCTTTTCCGTCCCAGGGGCGACAACTTCAATGCCTGGACAAAGTGGTCGGCCTTTCTAGGGAAGGAAACATGCTCGGTGAGGGAATGGATGAGTCTGCTGGGGACCATTTTCCTCACTGGAGAAGTTTGTTCTCCTGGGAAGGTTGCACCTCCGACCACTTCAGTTCTTCCTCTCAAGCAATTGGTCACGCAAACAGGATCTAGAAGAGGTCTTGTTTTTGACAGGAAGAAGTGAAAAAGCACCTCAAATGGTGTTGGATCCAAAGAAGCTTGCGGAAGGACTTTCGCTCAAGCTTCGGAACCCCGACCTAGTGTTGTTCTCCGACGCGTCCTCCACGGGTTGGGGAGCAAACACTGGGGAGGGAGAGAGAAGTGTCAGGCACCTGGGAGAGGGGAACAGGTGTCCTGGGCACATCAATCTAAAAGAACTTTCAGCGGTTTACCTTGCTCTAAGGTTCTTCCAAGAGGAAGTCTCCAACAAAGTGGTTCAGATAAACTCGGACAACACCGCAGCCTTGGCATACCTCAGGAACAGGGGGAACTCACTCTCCTTCTCTGTTCACCATCGCGAGGAATATCCTGATTTGGGCGAAGTCGCAAAACGTCACGATTCTGACAAGATTTGTGTCAGGCGTGGAAAACGTGCGAGCGGACCTTCTCAGTCGGCAAGGACAGCTTCTGCCGATGGAATGGACCCTTCATCAGGAAGTATGCCAGGCGCTATGGAAGCTGTGGGGACGTCCTCATGTGGACGTTTTCGCAACTTCCCGAACGAAGAGACTTCCGCTGTATTGCTCCCCAGTTCTCGGACCCAGGAGCAGTGGCAGTAGAACGCCCTACTGTGGAATTGGTCGGGACTAGACATTTACGCTTTTCCCCCATTTCAAAATCCTCGGGGAAGTAATGAGGAAGTTCGCTGCATCAGAAGGAGCGAGAATGACCCTCATTCGCCCCTTCTGGCCAGCGGTCGACTGGTTCCATGAGGTGATGTCCTTCCTAGTAGACTTTTCCAAGGACTCTGCCCCTAAGGAAAGATCTACTCAGACAGCCCCACTTCGAGAGGTACCACGAAAACCTCCCCGCTCTGAGTCTGACTGCGTTCAGACTATCAAGAAGTTGGCCAGAGCGAGGGGTTTTTCAAGACCTGTGGCAACAGCGATTGCCACCGCAAGGAGGCCCTCCTCAATCGCAGTTTACCAATCAAAAGTGGGCTGTCTTTAGAAGTTGGGTGCAGAAGGAAGGGTATTTCCTCCACCCTCAACCTCTGTGAGCCAGATAGCAGATTTCCTTCTTCACCTTAGGAAAGAAGCGAAACTAGCCGTTCCCACGATTAAAGGCTACAGAAGCGTGCTTTCTGTGGTCTTCAGACATAGAGGACTCGACTTAGCGAATGATAGAGACATTCATGATCTCATTAGATCATTTGAGACTGTGAAAGTTCTCCAACCTAAAGTACCATCGTGGAACTTAGACGTGGTACTGAAGTTTCTCATGTCGAGTCAATTTGAACCGCTCCATTTAGCCTCGCTTAGGAATCTTACTAAGAAGACCCATTTCCTAACCGCTACTGGCTCGGACGGCGAAGAGGGTTAGCGAAAATTCAAGTCATAAGCAAGCATATTGGGTTCAAGGATCATAGTGCAGTTTGTTCCTTAAGTCCTATGTTCTTAGCAAAGAACGAGAACCCTTCCAACCCTTGGCCGAGGACGTTCGAGATCAAAGGGTTGTCGGAGATAGTGGGGACTGAAGCTGAGAGAGTCCTGTGTCCTGTCAGGGCTCTCAAGTTTTATTTGCGAGAACCAGAGCATGCAGAGGTTCTTCGGAGAACTTGTGGTGCTCTGTGAAAAAAACCAGATCTTCCGATGTCGAAGAATGCACTGGCGTTCTTCTTAAGAAGTACGGTTAAGGAAGCCCATGAAAAGTGTAGTGAAAGTGACATGGAGCTTCTGAAAGTGAAAAGCCACGAGTTGAGGGCTATTGCTACTTCGGTGGCTTTTCACAAATATGGCAATCAAAGATATTTTGGGCGCCACTTATTGGCGAAGCAATTCGGTGTTCGCTTCACACTACCTGCGGGAGGTGAAAGCAACATACGAAAATTGTTACTCGCTCGGACATACGTCGCTGCAGACACTGTTTTGGGGGCAGGAGGTAGCGCTCATCCTATCCTTTAATGGTTTAGGGGAGTTTTAACTTGTGTTATGGTTGTGGGGTTGACCGCCTGCGGCGGATCTCCCTTCCATTAGCTAGTCTATGTGGGATACTTTTGGTAGGCTACGCCAGGTGGTTTGGTTTTACTTCGTTGCCCTCATTTGTATGGTCAATGGTCTAGTCACGTCGTGGTCTCGCCCCTGTTGACAGATCATCTGGATGTGCACCAGCTTTATAGGTCTCTACCTTGCTGGCAACTCTAGTAGCACAAGCAGACTATGCGGCATTAAAGTACGAAGTCAGCTATGCTAACAGGTAAGGAATCAGATATCAATTATCTGCATATATATGTTTCTAAAATCTTCTATTCTGTCTACTCCCACCACCAAAGGTGGGATTCAGCTATATATATATCTGACAGGTAAGTTTCATGAACAAAATGATATTGTAATGATACAATTAAGTTTGTTCATACTTACCTGGCAGATATATATAACAAGTACCCACCCACCTCCCCTCAGGAGACAGTGGAAATAAAAATTATGAATAGAAAATGGGAATGATTCCTGATACCCGCCTCCCAGCGGCGGGAATGGGTACTAACCACCTGACTCCCACTGCGTGTGTCGTAAGTGTTTAAATTTCTGTCGGATTCGGAAAAATACAGCTATATATATATCTGGCAGGTAAGTATGAACAAACTTAATGTATCATTACAATATCATGGTTTGACTTGCCTTGCTTCTAGAGGAGTATGGAGAGACTTGACTCCTGCGCTCCTCCTTCTCCGCGCTCTCTTTCTCGAGTGCTAAGGCGAAGAAATCTTCGTCTTTTCTCAGAATATGAAGCCTGCCATTTCGATTGAAGAGGGTCTTCAGTCCTTAGACTCTTGGATGAAGTCTAAGAAGGAGTTAGTCAGAACGGTCTTCTGCATGCCTCCAGCGAGACTAGCTGGTAAAAAAAAGAGGCATTTGGTATCAGATGGGAGAGAATATGGGTATTGCTCTTCCGTCTTCGTCAGAAGCGGACTTTTCGACCTTAGTTGACGCTCACGTAGACCAGGTTTGAACTCGGCACGTATTACTTGGGGCATTTCAGAACTGGACCATCTCCTCAAGGGACTCTTTCATGTATTGGAAGTTTTCAACTTCTTAGATTGGTCCCTTGGGGGGATGTCAAGAAAGCCCATGTTCTGAAGGACTCGAACCAGAAGTCCTTTTGTGCATTTTGTCTTGTATAGACAAAGCGGTTCAGGATGGCTCGGTTGAGATCTCCTCTTTGTTTGGAGCAGGTCTTCTAAAAAAGAGGACAGTATATAGTGCCTTTTTAACCAAAGCAGTTCTCCCACGCTCAGAGGGCAGCGCTGCTGTATTCGCCTTTGTCTGACTTTTTGTTCCCTTCTCAGTTGGTGAAGGACATTTCTCGTTCATTAACTGAGAAGGCGACTCAAGACCTTCTGACGCAGTCCGCAAGGAAGAAGAAGCCTGCTTCTACACCTGACAAGAAAGGACCGAGTACATCTGTTCAGCCCTTTCGAGGTGGCCCGACCTCCAGACCTCCCGCAAGAAGGAAGGCTCCTGAGAAGAGAGGTAGGTCTGCCTTTCGTCCCTTTAAAAAGGAAAGTGATGCTTCTCTCCTCCAAGCACCAGTAGGTGCCAGGCTCCTGGATTTGTGGAGGCCTGGACACTTATAAACGCAGACGCGTCATCGTTGTCTGTAATAAGGAAGGGATATCGTATCCCTTTCCTGAACACTCCTCCCCTAACGTCAACACCACGGGAACTAACAGCCAAGTACAAGGATCCTGTGCTGATGGGATACTCTCGATCGATGGTGGAACAAATGTGGGACAAGAGAGCGATAGAACTAGTACTGGATCAAAACTCCCCGGGTTTTACAATCGCCATTTTCTGGTTGCGAAGGCCTCGGGAGCTGGAGAACCAGTACTAGACGTCAGCTCTCTGAACAAATTTGTTCAGAAGGAGAAGTTCTCGATGGAGACTTCTGCTCAGTCCTTGCGTCATTGCGACAAGGAGATTGGATGGTGTCTCTAGATATCCAGGACGCCTATTTTCACGTCCCGATCCACCTTCATCGAAGAAGTACCTCCGTTTCATGACGGGGGGAAGGATCTTTCAGTTCAGAGCCTTGTGTTTCGGCCTGTCCACAGCTCCTCAGGTCTTCACAAGCCTGATGAAAAATGTGGCGAGGTTTCTTCACCTCAAAGGAGTAAATATCTCTGTATCTGGACGACTGGCTCATCAGGGCCAGATCAGAAAGACGGATGCTTGGAGGACCTTACGTTAACTTTAGATCTGATCAGAGCGTTGGGATTACTCGTGAACCTCGAGAAGTCGCAGCTGACCCCCAGACAGAACTTAGTCTATCTGGGGATTCAGATGGATTCTCGGGTTTTCGAGTATTTCCTTCGCAAGAGAGAATCGCAAAAGGTTTGCAGATAGTCTCTCTCTTCTTAAGGAAGGAACAGACGTCGGCGAGGGAATGGTTGAGCCTTCTAGGGACCCTTTCCTCTGCTCGAACAGTTCTTCCCGCTAGGAAGACTTCATTTACCGTCCGCTTCAATTCTTCCTCAAGAGGTCTTGGAGTTGGAAAACTGGACAACTTTCGGACGCCTTTCCCATTCCAGTGGAGATAAGACCGCACTTGGAATGGTGGTTGCCCCCCTCTGAAAGAGAACAAAGGGATCTCTCTAAAAATCCAGAACCCAGACCTAGTGTTGTACTCGACGCGTCGGAGAAAGGTTGGGGAGCAACATTAGGCTCGAAGGAGGTGTCAGGCACCTGGGAACCCCAGACGCAGGTGTCCTTGGCACATAAACTGCAAAGAGCTCTTCGCCGTACATCTGGCTTTGAAGAGTCTAGAACCTCTGGTTTCGAACAAAGTAGTGCAAGTAAACGTGGACAACACCACGGCACTTGCCTACATTCGAAAACAAGGAGGGACTCACTCCTCGTTCCTTTACGAGCTGACGAAAGACCTTTTGCTTTGGACGTCTCACAGGAACATCTCCCTTCTTACAAGGTTCGTTCAGGGAGTAAAGAATGTGAGGGCGGACAGACTCAGCAGGAGGAACCAGGTCCTTCATACAGAGTGGACCCTACACGAGGAGGTGTGTCAAGATCTCTGGTCGCTGTGGGGGGACACCTCATGTGGATCTCTTCGCCACATTCATCTCCAAAAGGCTGTCAGTCTTTTTGCTCGGTCGTGGAAGACCCAAGAGCTCTTATGGTAGACGCCTTCCTGCTAGATTGGTCTCTCGTAGACGTCTATGCTTTTTCTCCATTCAAAATCCGGGACTAGTACTGAAAAAGTTTGTGGCGTCAAAGGAGACGAGGATGACATGATCGCCCCCTTTTGGCCGGCCCAAGATTGGTTCACGGAGGTGGTAGAGTGGATCGTAGACTTTCCCAGATCCCTAATAAGAAGGATGGATCTTCTCAGACAGCCACACTTCAAGAGGTATCATCAAACCTCCCCGCTCTCGCTCTGACTGCCTTTCGACTATCGAACGACTCGTCAGAGCGAGAGGGTTTTCTCGCGAAGTTGCAACGCGATCGCGAGAGCACGCAGAACTCCACTAGGCAAGTATATCAGTCGAAGTCGGGAGTTTTTAGAAGGTGGTGTAGAACTAAGAAGTGTCCTCCTCCACTACCTCTATAGCGGAAATGCTGATTTCTTTCTATTCCTGAGAGAGCAATTCTAAATCTAGCTGTACCACAAATAAAGGGATACAGAAGTATGCTCTCGGCAGTCTTCAGGAATAGAGGATTAGATCTGGCAGATAATAAAGATCTCCACGATCTCATAAGGTCCTTTGAGACTTCAAAGCTAAGGAACCGGTCCCTCCTAACTGGAACCTAGACGTGGTTCTCAAGTTTCTTTCATCTGAAAGGTTCGAACCTCCTCATCTGGCATTGTTTAGAGACATCACCAGAAATGCCTATATCCTATTATCTTTAGCTACGGCAGAGAGAGTTAGTGAATTACATGCTCTGCAGGATAAAGTAGGTTTCAAGGGGGAGACTCAGCTATTTGCTCGTTTAAGGCCCTGTTTTAGCTAAAAGAATGAGAATCCCTCGAATCCTGGCCTAAGTCATTCGAAGTCAAAGGCATATCGAGTCTCGTAGGAAGAGAAGCAGAAAGATCTCTATGCCCTGTAAGAGCTCTAAAGTTCTACATTCAGAGAAAGCATCAGATGGGAGGCTCTAGACAAGGTCTTTGGTGCGCGGTAAAAGACCCCACAAGACTGATGTCCAAGAATGCGCTGGCATTCTTTGTGAGGAACGTCATTACAGACGCACATAAGGTCTGTCCTGACGAAGAGTTGCGACTGTTGAAAGTTAAAGCTCATGAAGTGAGAGCAGTAGCGACGTCTCTCTCGTTTCATAAGAATATGTCGCTTAAAAAACATCATAGATACGACATTTTTTTTTTTTTTTGGAGATGCAACTCAGTATTTGCATCTCATTACTTGAAAGACGTTCGTGTGACATATGAGAAGTGTTTTTTTCTCATGGGTTCCTTTCGTATCGGCGGATACGATTCTGGGTACGGGAGCCGACACCAATCCTTAAGTATATACTTTTCTTCTTTTTAGATATGGTCTGGAGTCTCTTCGAACAATGGAGGACTTGGTTTAGCACGGCGGGCCGTCTATGTTGTCAGTAAGAGAATCTTGTCATATCTAATTAGATGGAGTATTAATTTTTTTTTTAGAAAATTATGTATGTGTGCGTAGTGGTTTTGAGTTACGGTTGTTGTGAAGAGTTCGGGGATAACTCGGAACAATCTGTAGTTCTAACATATGGTTAGGATCTGGTGGTCGGGATTGGTTGTGTGCTCCTTCATAAGGTGTATTGTCATATAAGTGGATCAGCACCCATTGACAAAGTCCTTTCAGGATCTGCCGAG
This sequence comes from Macrobrachium nipponense, assembly GCF_015104395.2. NCBI lineage: Eukaryota > Metazoa > Arthropoda > Malacostraca > Decapoda > Palaemonidae > Macrobrachium > Macrobrachium nipponense. Next base: position 59,617,623 of record NC_087206.1, read on the forward strand.
TAAGCGATAAGACCCCATCGGCAGACCCACAAGAACTCTTGGCCATAGATCATATATCTCGCTAAAGTTTCTTGAGGTGATGCAGACTACTGGGCAACCACCCACGAAGTCTACCACCTATCAGGTAGGAACCAAGGTTTTATTTATACCTACAACATATGTTGTTTACCTGTCTATTCCATATAGTAGCTGTCTTTACCCTCCACCGAAGGGTGCCAATCAGCTATGTATATCTGAACAGGTAAGTGATTGTATGAAAATGATATTATGTTACAATAAAGTTCATAAACATACTTACCTGGCAGATATATACAATTAAAGGCCCACCCAGCCTCCCCGCAGGAGACAGTGGAAGAGAGAAAATATGATAGAAAACGGGAATGGTCCTAGTCCTGCCGGCCTAGGGCAGGCCGGTAGATCACCTGACCTAAACCTGTAGCGGAGTGGCGCGAAATTTGAATTTCTGTCGGGGACGAACGGAGTCTTAGCTATGTATATATCTCCCAGGTAAGTATGTATGAAACTTTATTGTAACATAACAATATCATTTTATTGAAGAAACACATTCATGGGGAGCCCTGCCCCTTTTTTACTGTTTGTTTGTGCGTGCATGACGGACACTACGCTTCTGCCCACACGCCGCCTTATATACACCCTCATTTGCCGAATAAAGTTAGTTCGCTCACTCTCCTCGTCTTACTCAGTCCTCACAATTGGTGACCCAGGAGTAGGTGACCCAAGCGGTTTGGCTTCGCCATGAAGGGACTAATTACTGCCACTCACATCAGAGAACCTTTAACACACCTGTGCGACGCCTAGTCTAGGTTCTCTGGTACTCCTCAATGTCATTAGCGGACTCGCAAAAGCATTTCTTCACAGAAGTGTTTTGGCACTCAGTCTTACGGTTTGGCCCGCCATTCACGACTTCTCGTCGACCATAAGCATGAGACTGACAATACGATGGAGAGTTCAACACATTCACTTGACTCTGTGTCTGCCTCGACCCCACGACCTGTGAGACGCTCCCTCTTCGCGCTCAAGTCGTCCTCGACGCCCGTGCCCTCGCCCCAGACGACCTCACCGTCAGAGCCCCACCATGTCAAGCTGCCACCCTTCTGCAGTGATGATGTTGCAACGTGGCTGCAATGGGCAGAGATACAGTTCCGGATCCATGGCAACACTCGGGACAGCACCAAGGCAGACCTCATTGCTGGGACCCTCATAGCGGATGCCTTCAAACGCATTGCCCCCATGGATGTGCAGCCAGCCTAGGAGGGAGTTGCCCTACAAAGGCCTGAAGAGGGGAGCTCATCCAGGTCTTCTCCCTCTGAGTTCCCCAGCAAACCGCCCAAATTTTCGACCTTGTGGTCAACCCCATGACCGACCACCTTGGATCCCAGATTGACCTGGGGATCCAATTGGCCTGGCACAAGCTCCAGGACCTGGTCCTCCTACCAGAGGTGGACCACCAAGGACAAATGCAGGAGGTGAGCATCCTCCGCCAACTTTTTCTTCGCCAGCTTGCGCCCGAAGTCTGATGCCAGATCCTTTATGCCGAGACCATGGAGATGGAAAGTCTGGTGCAGCAGGCTTCCATGCTGTTTATTGCCACCCAAGCTGCAAAACTCTCCTCTCCTCCGTCAGCCAACAGCCTACAGCAGGAGGACACGGTTGGTGCAGCATACCAGCGATCACCGAACCCCCTCCCAGACGTTGGGTGGTGCCACTTTCACCGCCAGTTCGACAGCGAGGCATGGAAGTGGAGCTTCCTTGCTCCTTCTGCCCTTCAAATAATGACAGAGGCAGCGCCCAAAACAAGCCCCAACAGCAGCGGCAGTAACGAAGTCCCAACCCAGGGGCTTCTACATCCAGGATAGCATCTCTGGCCTCAGGATGCTGGGCCATGCAGTCGGCATTCCCTTCACCTGCAGAGGATCGCAGTTGCACCCCCAACAACCCAGCCTCCCTCGTAGCTGCAAACAGGACGCCCACCCGCATCTATGGCACCAGGGCCCAGACTATCGCGTTCCTTAGCTGGACCTACACCTGGCCCCTTCGTCCTCGCCGACATACGGACGACTGTCCTGGGGGCGGATTTCCTCGCCCACCACAGCCTCTTGGTGGACGTGGCCCGCCAGTGCCTACTCAAGACCGAGACCTACCTCTCCTGCCCACTCACCAAAGGACCCAGGGCACCCACCATCTACTCCATCCTTCCCCACCACAGACACCTCCCTTCTCCAGGAGTTTCTGGATGTCTTCCACCCCAAGCTTTGCCAGGTGGCTGGGGCCGCACCCTATCATGGTGTCTTCCATCGTATTGAGACCAAGTGCCCCCCCAACTCATGGCAAGTTCCGCTGCCTGCCGCTGAAGCTCCTCCAGGAACCCAAGACCGCGTTCAAAGAAATGGAGAAGATGGGGATCTGTAAAAAGCAGCGAGTCCATGGGCATCCCCTGCCACATTGTGAAAAAGGCGGACAGTAAGTGGAGGCCCTACGGTGACTACCGGCGCCTGAACCTCATCACCACGCCCGACAGCTACCCCTTGCCAAACATGAAGGACCTCACTGGACCCCTCCGCGGCGCCAAGGTCTTCTTCAAGATTGACATATTAAAGTCATATTTTCAAGTCCCCATCCATCCCGATGACATTTCGAAGATGGCGATTGTTACGGACTCTGAGATCTCAGAGACAATGTTACGTTATCGAAATATCCTGGCCAAAGGTCGACACAGTGGTACGGCCTCTGAGAGAGGTCCACTTCAGGTTCGATATGAAATAAGAAAAAAAAGAAATTTCAACAACCAACAGGTTGAAACTGGGGATACAAATATAGAGAAACACTAACACAACAAAGGTTTATTTACAAGCTTACTAACATAGGTAAATGCAGAATGGTATCTCCTATTTACATAAAAAGATAGAATCTTAAACTGCATGAACTGGGGGAACAGTGAGGCAATTCAAATACTTGCTAGTCAATTTGGCAATTCGATGCGCTGGCTTCATAAATGTAGAGCGGCAATTGCAGTCGTCCCTCTTGACTCCGTATTGCAGAAACTAGTCTACTTGAAAGGCAGGAACTCCCCAAAACCTGTAGCAGGACCTTTTCTTCTTTGAAGTCTGCTCGACGTCGAGAAAACACAGTCGTCCACTCCTGAAGACAACTAGACCAATATCCAATCAACTCTCGAGCAACTTTTTTTCTGATCCTTCATTGGTTCCTTTTTCTCGTATCTCCCACGGATGATCTCTGCTGCTGATGATCTCTCACTGATAATCTGATCTGTGGCTCTTACTCTCTGTGACTAATTGGAAATCTCTCTCTTACGATCTCTCTCTCAAAGTTCGTTCGTCGTATTTATACGGCACTCAGGGGCGGAGACCTACGGCGAGCGTCACAGACTCCCGAGTTTACTAGGACTCCCTAGATAAATCTAGACAAGGTATTGCATCAGAAAACGTGGCATTTCTCCCGCCACTTAGGCGTGTGTTGCACTCCACAACACGCCCGACAATTCCAGAACAGCCGCGAGAAACGGCGCCTCCAACACGGGCGCGAAAGCCTCCTTACTGCCGAACTTTTTCTTTGCTAGGAAGCAATTACCATCACAGCGATCATCATGCCCTTCGGATCCTTTGTGTTCGCCTTCTCCACCTTCGGCCTGCGGAACACTGGGGGCCACCTTTCAATGCCTCATGGACAGCATCCTCAGTGACTTACCCTTCTGCGTCTGCTACGTGGATGATATTCTTATCTTTTCCAGATCGCCGGAGGAGCACCCAAACCATGTCCAGGCCTTCCTCAAGCGCCTTCAGGTGAACGGACTTGCCGTCCATTTTGACAAATGCACCTTCGGCACCGAGCAGGTGGATTTCCTCGGCCACAAAATTACAGCAGTAGAGTTCGTCCCATGACGTCAAAGGTGCTGCAGTGGAGAAGTTCCGACACACAACGACCGTCAAGGCCCTCCAAGAATTCATCAGTGGTGAATTATTACTGAAGGTTCGTCCTGGATATCGCCCGCACCATGTGCCCTTTGACAGAGGTCCTGAAGGGCAATTCCTAAGAAGCTGACTGTTGGGAGAACACCAGCAGCTCGCCTTCGCTGAAACCAAGTCTCCCTCATCAGCGCTACTACCCTGGTTCACCAAGACCCTGACACACCCCTGACGTTCACCACTGATGCTAGCAACATCACTTGCGGTGCCGTCCTGGAATAGCTGGTCGCAACGGAGTCCCCACACCGCTAGCCTTTTTCAGCAAGCTTAAACCCGCTGAGACTTGATACAGCACATTTGACCGCAAGGTCCCTTGCGTCTACCGTCCGCCACTCAAAATATCTTCTTCTGAGGGCATCTCCTTCACCATAAGGACAAACACCAGCCGCTGGTCCACGCCTTCATCAAGGTGGGCGATGCCTGGTCCGCAAGGCAGCAATGTCATCTCAGGACCTTCTTTGAGTTTGGCTGCGCCATTGAGTACATCTTCGGCGGAAGAAACTCTCCTAGCCGACGCCCTCTCAAGGGTCGAGATCACTCCCTTCACCTCGGCGTCGACTACGAAGACCTAGCGCGTGAACAAGCTCCGACCCCGAAGTACGTACAAGCCTACTGGACCGCCATCACCGCCCTTCGCTGGGAGGACATCCCCTTTGGCCCCTCTAGGACGACACTCCTCTGCGATACCATCACAGGATGCCGTCTTCCCCTGATACCGCCTCCCGCAGGAAACAGGTGTTCGACGTCATTCATGACCTTTCGCACCCGTTGCCCTGCACACAACCAGGCTCCTGACGGAGAAGTTCATGTGGCACTGCGACAGGACGGACACTCGGGAGTGGGCCAGAAACTGCATCATGTACCAGAGTAGCAAGACAGGAAGGCACACCGAATCAGGGATAGGCTCTTTTCCCCAGGCCAGGTGAAGATTTGAAACACATCCACGTCGACTTCGTCGGGCCTCTTCTCCATCCAATGGTGCCAGTGATCAACCGGTCTATCAGGTGGCCAAGGCCACCCCAATGTCAGAAGCCACTGCAGACACCTGTGCTGAAGCCCTCCTGACAGCTGGATCAGCCTCTTCGTAGTGCCCGACGATGTCACAACGGACCAATGACCCACCATTCACACCAGAGCTCTGTTCTTCCTGGCACGCCTGATGGGGACCAAGCAAGCACCACACCACAACGTCCTACAATCCTGCAGCCAACGGTATGGTGGAAAGGGTCCACCGCTCCCTCAAGGCTTCCTTAATGGCACGTTGTCAGTGCCCCAATTGGAAGGCACAGCTTCCCTGGGTCCTTCTCGGTCTCCGCACCGCCTCAAGAGCCAACTGCGACCCTTCCCCAGCAAAGAAGGTGTACGGGGAGACCCTGACAGTGCCAGGCAAATTCTTCCCTGCCAACAGCGATGATCCTGATATTTCCCCTGGCTAGGTTGTGTACAGCCGCCCAGAGTTTGTTCCCTGCCGAGAGATGTACTTCGACAGGAGAAAGCAGTTCTGCGTGCGAGCCCTGGACTCCTGCAGGTTCATCTTCTTGAGGAACAACGCCGCCTATCCGTCTTGACGAGGCCCTACCAGGGACCACACCGAGTCGTCTGTCAGGAGGAAAAGACATTTCTCGTGTCAATTGGTGGCCGTGAGGACTGGTCTCGATAGATCGCCTCAAACCCTGCCATCATCTCCGACGAAGATGACCCCACTGAAGGTCTTCGCAAAAACCCCCGATGCTGCTGGTTCCTGACAGTATCCCTAAACATTGTCGACTGCCCAAGGAAAGCAGTTGAACCCCCCACCAGTCCTACTACCAGGGGCGGCATCCTGCTTTCTGGCCCACAACAAGACGACGAGACACACAAGACGCCCCTCAACCAAGGGAATCACAAACCCAAGGACTCCTTCGGCTCCCGCAAGATTCTATTAGTCATCCAACGATTCTACGTAATCATTGTCTGGGGTGGGACGCATTTGTAAGGACGACATTCGGCAAATGTTCGCCCTTCCATTGTAAAAATCTGTATATCTTTATTTCTCCTCTTTTCTTCCAGGAACTAAAATGTAGAGCATTTTATGCCCCGTCTTTTGATGCTACATATATATGTTGAGAATCCATTCCCTTTGTGTAACATTATTCATGTATTTTTGTCTGTGAAGAAACACATTCACAGCGGGGGCCCTGCTCCTTTTTGACCGTTTGTTCGTGCTTGTGTGGCAGACTACACTTCTGTCTGCATGCCGCCTTATGTACAGCCTCTTTTGCCAAATAAAGTAAGTTTGCCTCATCTTCCTCATCGAACCTCAGTCCCTCACACCTTCAGTGAAGCTGGAAGTTAGGTAGTAACTACCGCTGGGGGGAAGCTCTTGGCCACCTGAGCATTCGTACTCCACTTTGCTTTTGTCTTAGGAAAACAGAATGAAGGGTGGTATGAGGTGGGCCTAATGTTTAAAGGACTTCAGGGTTATATAGTTAGGAAAAATGCAATTTTACTGCAATTATATTTGTTCACAATAGGAAGGAGAAGTTACATCTATTGCCTACTGACAAAAAAGAATTGGTACACCATTGTGTAACTTACCTGCATCGTAGTCAGTTCCAGCATTTGGCGAAGGAAGAGAAGGATGAAGGATGGGGAAGAAGAGAGCCAGTCCCCAACATTTATGTTCCCTTCCACAACCGCACATCTAAGGTGAGATGTGAACCTGTCCTGTAGAGGAGCAGGGTAATCTACAAAACTTATTGAGCAACCACAGGTCCCAAGGAAAGTGTCCAAAGACTTGTGGGCAACATCCCAAGGTAGAAAGAGGTGAAGGTAGTCGTGTCTCGACTGTACCCCTGCCTTCAGTACCTCGTGTACCGACAGATTCTTCTGGGATGCGAGGGTAGGAGCAATACTCCCTGACTTTATGGGTGCTTGGTCTGGGAGTACCAGTGTCATCCACTCCAGCAGCAGTGTATGCCCTTCAAATTGACTCATGAAGCTCAGAATGCAATCATGTTTCTTGGATATTTCTTTCTTGGACAAGCCAGTGGTAACAAAGAGTTGTTTGGCATTCAGGCCAGAGGTGCAGTCTTCTTCAGGTAGCGTCGCAGTGTTCCAACAGGTACAAGGAGCATCTCCTCTTCATCATTATCTGCGAAGTTCTCTAGGGAGGAAAAACGTAAAGGACTCAAACCTGGTGGCAGGGACCGACCAGTTTAGAGTCATGGCAGCAAAGTCCAGGACGAAATCGAGTGTAACCGATTCCCATCCCCTTGAGTGATTTACATCAAGGGAGAGTCCATGGAGTTTGCCTACTCTCTTCGCTGATGCCGGGGCAAGCAAGAAGACTTTTGAGGGTCAGAGCCCTGTCTGATGACTCTCATAAAGGCTCGTTAGGTGCATGAGCCAGACTCCTTTAAACAAGAGTCCCATCCCACGCCGGGGCATGAGATCCCTGGGCTGGCGAGACCTTTTGAAACTTAACAAGAGGGGGTATCACCAGGGAGGAAGATATATCTACTCCTTTCAGCAATAGGACTAAGCCGAGAGCAGCTCTGTAGCCCTTTACTGCTGAAACGGAGAGAAGCTTCTCTCGGCGAAGGACGACGAGGAAGTCCCTGATCTGCTGAGTGGCTCCAACACCAACCACAGGAGACGACCTACTCCCCCCATATTTGCATTCTCAAGATTCGCGGACTTGCCCATTTGCAGTCTTTTCTGTGGAACTTATCTAAAAATGATTCGTGGGAGGACTATAAAATTATTTGCAGTTCTCCCACTATTTGCGGATGTGAATATTTTCGTACAGCAATATTCTGTATTTTTATATTATTTATTGTATAATATGTGACATTAAATATTATCATAATAATAATATTAAATCATACAGGTACTTGCTGGTGATGAATGTTGATTATAGATGATGATGGTATTACAGTTGTGCAGTCTGATGAATACTGATTAAATTGGACCGCACAGAAATGTAGTGGAGTTAAATCTTCTGTGAGGGTGCCTCCACCTTCAGGAGGCATCTCATCAGGGATTTCAATATGCTGCATCATATGGAGGTACTTGCACATTTTCACGGTGTTATGGTAGGACTACACTAGTTCACTGACAGTATTGATCAAATTTGTGGCCTTTTCTTTATTCTTATCCCATGCCTTGACCATTGTCTGTATCTGCCTGACTTCCCTGATCAAATTATACTGACCACGAAAGTCTTCAGAGTCCTGGTCCGCTGATAGGATGGTAATAAAGAGTGCGGCGAGTTCTTCTCCAAGAATAACCTCCCCGAGTATTATGCCCTATTCATACAAGTTCTCAGTGCTGGCGACTGCATTTTCAGTCATGTAGTAATGGCCTGCTACTTCTCCTTGACTTTTGCCCTCTCTCAACATAACAATAATGTCTATTTTTTCTCCTATCTGTCTTTAACTGTAAGGGCCTTTGCACTTAGGCTCTTTGCCTTCTAGAAGTATTAGAAGAAGCAGAACATTTACAGGACATTCTAAAGAACTTTCTTAGTCTGTAATATATGTAAGTGATTACATAATAAAAATATGGAATGTTATTCCATATATATAAAAGACTAAAACTAAAGAGGTCAACCAGATTGCTTGCAGGAATGTGATCAGATCGGAGACGCTAAGATGACGTATACAATAAAGTAGGCTAAAGGTGACTTGCCATCACCTGTGGTCATTCATTTGTTTGAAACATTAGTCCAAGCTCCCTGCTTGAGACAACTACCGCGACCTATAATTCAAACGGCCTACGTGATTAGTAATGTGTCTCATTTGAATGTATGTTCATATGCTCGAGCTACTGTCTGCTTCCTTTATGACTTGTAACTGAGATGGTAGTGAGAACAGAACAGAATTAGCCATCATCGTTGGCAGAAGCGATCAAGCCATCGTCATTGGCAGACCTGTGCAACCCTGTCTGATATTAATCATGTAATCTCAGAGAATATAAGTATTTTTTATATACTTTGTGTTTCTACTAGAAACCTCACATCAGAAATAAGATACATCATGAGTTTAACACATCGTCGTCATAACCAAAGAGATAATACCGACTTCGTAAGTGATCTACAAACCCCAAGACACTTCCAATGAGTATGGAAGTGCATAACCAACCGACTTAGTGTAAGATTATCGCAAGTCTAACATTACCTCATAGGGCGCCTTATTATAAAAGGCAACAGCCCTAATATTGGTGGCAGACTATTACAAGACCTCTACAACGTCTTCCGAAGAAAAACCAGAATAATGAATAATGTATCATATCAGAAGTAACGACGACGAAAGCAAACAGATTCTTCAAGCAACTTAATATCATCGTTAGTGAGCGACTTCAGAAAACAACAAGAACTCTTCCAACGTCTTCCGAAGAATAACAAATAATGTATCATATCAGAAGTCAACAACGACGCAAAGCATCAGAATTCTCAAGCAACTTAGTATCATCGTTTAGTGAGCGACTCAGAAAACAACAAGAACTCTTCAATGTCTTCCGAAGAATAACGAATAATGTAACTTATCAGAAGTCAACGACGACGAAAGCAACAGATTCTTCAAGCAACTTAGTATCATCGTTTAGTGAGCAACTTCAGAAAACAACAAGAGCTCTTCAACATCTTCCGAGGAATAACGAATAATGTATCATATCAGAAATCAACGACGACGAAAGCAAGAGATTCTTCAAGCAACTTAGTATCATCGTTTAGTGAGCGTTTCCGGCACTTCAAGAAACAAACCGAACGCGTCTGCAGCATCGGATCTTCAAGGAATCGAATCATCCAACAAACGAACAACGCGCTGGGGGAAACTCAAGCAAAACCCAGGCCATCCGCTAAACAGAAGGAGGGCCAAGGGCACATCGTTATCGGAACACCGTGACTTCCCACAAAATCAAGCTAAGTACAATTTTTTATTCATTTGGAGTAACTGAGTGTTTCCTTTGCAGGTCGAATTCGTTATTCCTGTGGCTGAAGTTACGAGACATTCTTAATCTTACTTTTTTACAGAAATTATCTACATCAGTGGGATTTCGCTACTGTGAGTTTTCATCTTTGAGTTTCTGTTTCCAGAAGTTCGCCGAAAATGATCATAATCATATATGTACTGTGTTAATTTATCATTTTGGGTGATTATTAATTATTTACGTAACAAACTCATATTAAACAGTGAATATGCGTTTACGCAGTGGACGTCTGTATTTATACAGATGCATGGATAGGGTCGTTAGGCACCGTAGTGATTAGAAAACACACAAAAACAAGTGGAACACCCGTACAAATCTATATAAATTAGAGGTAACACTATTTCGTGTCAGGACAATAAAAGACTCCTGCAAGGTCCTGATCGCAGTTTTAGCCTTGAGTTTTTTTTTGAGTTATATCTAAATATTGAACCTCAATGAACTCAACTTAACTTTAAAAATACGGCTGGATTGCAAGGAATAACATGTCTATAAAAAACTTTCATTACGCTAAATGCGCTGACCAGGATCCCTCACTATTTCAAATTTTAGCAAAGAATGAAGTAAACAACAGCAAGTACAAACAGTTAATATTGAATGCAGTAGAGATAACTTGTCTTAATAGTAATCGCTCAATTCCTAATAGTTCGTCATTCATACGTTCGTTGCTCTATACGTAACCAACAACAGAATGCTAAAAACACACAATACGTTGCCGATGGTAAACAGTAGCCCTAAATATCAGAATCAAACAAATCGTGCTTAAGCAAACTTGGTTACTGTGTCATCTAGTCAGACGGTCAGGGTCAGTTAAATCTGCCGAGTGTTCAAAGCATAGCACATTCCACATAAGCGACTTCAGCGGAGAGGAAAAACGATGTTGGATCATTTATGCCATACCTTTTTTTTTCATGCCAATACCTATTTGAATTAAAAAGGAATTTTCCTATGAATCACACGACCGTATCAAGTAATCAGAGCAGGTTCTCGTTTTTTTAATACATAAGTTATTTATAAGTAGTGGTGGATTAAGCCCAACTGTAAGCGCGCCGTAAAAATTAGAATATCTTGTTTTTATGCCTTTAGTCCACTTAACATCCTGTATTTACGGACTCACCGTCTGTTGTTCGAACTTCCCTTTTGAGAAGTCCAGATAAGCGAGCGCTTACAGATACCTCTATAGTTATAAAAAACATTGATCTGTATCTAGCGTAATTGTAAGATATCCATCTAGGGGTATACAAAATATATACTTACCTCCTGTAAAATAAGGCGTGTTTATCAAAGGAAAATTCTATAACCTTCAAACATATTAAAATCCGTTTGAACAAAAAGAGACTGTTAATCAAATAATAACTTATATAGAGGAACAAATCATTTGTCTCATAAATCGTGATATTGTTCAACGACCCAACAGAATTCTCCCACAACCACAGTCGCAGTTTGCACGCAAAATCTCAAGACGCATGCACCCTCGAATGTCTTAGTGCGTGTAAAAAGACTTTGCTGGGATCTGAAATTTTAATCCTTCCAACACACTCAAATATAACGATTTCCGCGAACAAAGCCCTAGACACGGTTGACTCGCAGCAGCAAGTTAATCTAGTAATCCACAAAACCTATACATATAAGTATCGCATTTTTTTATTGTTGCTAATTTTTAATCACGCCCAATCAGTCGTAGATGAATCTCTCTTATACTCTATCTAAAGTAATATCCGTAAAGTCATTCAAGTAGAGGTGATTAGCAGAAATTTTTGTTGTATCTTTTATCTGAATACCAGGAAGTTTCTCCACTAGCGAGTGATCTCTGGGAGAAAAACGGATGTCATTGAAACAAAATACGGTCTAAGGACAAACATAAAGCTATATACGTACCTTCGTATAGACTCCCAATGAAATTTCAAAATAGAGATAAATGACAAAAGTTGAAAAATGTTAGTAATAGGAGTCATTAGGAAATCAAATAGCCATATAATTTTTCCCTCAAACATCAGAATAATTTTTTTTTCACCAACTTGGACTTACTTAAAGGCTTTCACCAGATACCATTACCTAAGTGATTGTACCTCATACACCGTTTCAGCACACTCAGGGGACATATCAATTTTTACGTATGCCTCCGGCTTACGTTGCGCCCCAATTACAATATAGTATTTGGAGATTTTTAGGGGATACCCAACATGCCTATTGGTTAGTCTTGTAATCTTTTCTAATACCTTAGAAGTACATTCACATAAACTAGGAGTTAGTGCTACAGAGACAAGACAAATAATCTCAGAGTAAATATCTAAATGTGAGTTTTTAAAACCGAAACATGTTTATATCTAGGTTTATGTTGTCAGTCAAGGTCTTAAAGTAGTCCATGGTAGGTGTCGGCTATTCATAACTTCCGGTACCTATTAACCCTCTTACGCCGAAGCGGTAAAAAAAAACTTGTCTCCCGTGTGCCGGAGGTGTTTCAGAGTGAGCGCGGAAGCGGAAAAAATATTTTTTTCAAAAAATCACAGCGCCCTTAGTTTTCAAGATTAAGAGTTCATTTTGCTTCCTTTTTTTTTGTCATTGGCTGAAGTTTAGTATGCAACCATCAGAAATGAAAAAAAAATTATCATTATCATATATAAATAATGCGATATATGATAGCGCAAAAACGAAATTTCATATAATGTATTCAAATCGCGCTGTGCGCAAAACGGTTAAAGGTAACAAGTTACTTTTTTTTCGTTGTAATGTACACTTAATTGCGATCATTTTGGTATATAACACATTGTAAAACGATAAAAGCAACACAGAGAAATATTATCACAAAATAATGCATGAATTCGTAACGCGCGGACGTAAACAAATATTTTTTCACAAAAAAATTCACCATAAATATAAATATTGTCCTAGAGACTTCCAATTTCTTTCAAAATGAAGACCAAATGATTGAATATTATTATACTGTAAGAGTATTAGCTTACAATTGCAGTTTTCGACCATATCTGACGAGTTAAAGTTGACCGAATGTCGAATTTATATATATATTTTTATATGCAATTATTTCGGAAATAAGAAAAGCTACATCCTTCAAATATTTTTCGTTTTATTCTACATGAAATTGCGCACATTTTCATATATAAAAACTCTATGAAATGCCTAATATGAAACGGAGCAAATATTCCGAGAATGGTACGTACGCATTTCGGAGATTTGTGGCGGAGAATCCGCTCGCGGAGGGAAGGAAAGATTTTTTAAAATTCACCATAAATCTAAATATTTGCTAGAGAATTCGATTTGTTTCAAGATGAAGATAAATGACTGAATATTACTAGACTGTAAGAGTTTTAGCTTACAATTGCGTTTTTCGACCATTTCGGTAGAGTCAAATTGACCGAACGTGGTTTTTTTTCTATTTATCGTGATTTATATGCAAATATTTCAAAAATGAGAAAAGCTATAAACCTTCAATTATTTTTTGTTGTTCATTTACTTGAAATTGCGTAATTTCATATATAAAACTTTATGTAACGGCTAATTTAAAATGGTGCAAACATTACCACAATCGCACGTATGATTTTTTCGGAAGAGTTACCGCGCGGATGTAAAGAAAATGTTATTTTTTTCATAAATTCACCATAATCAAAATATTGTGCTAGAGACTTCCAATTAGTTGCAAAATGAAGGTAAATGCTGAATATTACTAGAATATAAGCGTTTTAGCTTACAATTGCGTTTTCGACCATTTCGGTAGAGTCAAAGTTGACCAGAAGTTGAAATTTGGCAATCATCGTTATTTATATGAAAATATCTCAAAACTGATAAAAGCTACAATCATGAGTATTTTATTGTTGTATTCTACATAAAAATGCGCACATTTTCATATATAATACTTCATGTAACGGCTAATTTACAATGGTACAAAAATTATGTCAAAGTGACAAAATAATTTCCTGAGATGTGTCGCAGATACTTTTTAGTGGCGGCAAGAAAGAAATTCGCGCTTGCGCGCTGCGTAACGATTGTAAACAAAACAACACCTTGATCCGTGAACTTCCAGCATCCCCCAAGGCGCGTGATTCAAAAGTTTTAGGCTGGTAGGCCTATAAGTATTTTTCCGCGAATTTAAAAAAAACTTTTGTAAGTCGACGTAAAATACGTCCAATTGGCGTAAAAGGGTTAACATAAAAAGGGGATACAGCACTTTTTTGCGCTGTAGTGGGATATTACAGTCGTATGTAAAATATGTAACTCTTCAATCACGACAGCTCCTTTAACAGATCTTACGAAGAAGGGCGTAGATTTATATCATCTAAAAAGCATCAACAGGCATTCGATATCTTAAAAGCGGAATAATGCAGCTCACCTAACTTAAAAAATCCCTGATTTAAATAAGGATTTTTTTTTTTTATTGCAACATACGCCTCAGACCAAGGGGTAAGAGGGGTACTACTTCAGCAATATGATAAACAGTTCTTTCCTATAGCTTTTTATTCACGTAAACTAAAGCCCTCTGAAAGTAAATATGCAGTAATAGGCAAGGAAGGGCTAGGTATCGTTAACTCACTAGTATATTTTAAGTTCATAATCTACGCTATCCGGTTAAAATCATTACTGACCATAAGTCACTTACCGAGTTTTTCAAAGGCTTTAAACACAGTCCCAAAGGAACTCGTTGGCATATGATCATTCAGGTCTTTGGAGCCAAGTTAAATATCTACCTGGGAATGCAATTATCATAGCTGACGCATTATCCGCAATCCCGCACCATACTGCAAAGAACCATTAATTGGACTAAAAGATATAGAAACATCCGTGCCGATTGTTAAAACCGTATCTAAACAAGAAAATTCATTAACCCAAGAGATCGCGAGCATTGAATAGCTGGGTTGGAGGGCAGAACTGTTACAAAACTGAACAAAACAAGGGCCAGCAGCTAAGCAAAACAATAAACACTTTTGAACGGAAACAGGGTCAGCAGCTAGCAAAACAATAAACTTCGAACGAAACAGGGTCAGCAACTAAGCAAACAATAAACCTTCGAACGGAACCCTAAAGCAAAGTATATTTAAAGTATGTGTATCAGAATTATGTAATCAAATAATATCATATGTAGGTCCGTGACGAGGAAAACCCGAAGAACACAGCAGGTGACTAACGACCAGGTAGTAGTAGTAATCTCTTTCATACCATTCGTCCTAAACTGGTTGCATTCCGTCATCCAGGTTCTCATATTAGTCACAGAAAGCCAAATCACTATTTTACTGGCCTACAATGCTTACAGATATAAAAAAAGACATAACTAATTGTAAACACGTGTCATGAAAACAAGGGACACACTAAGACACCTGTCAGTTTAAAGGCCTATCACGTGCCAAATCAATCCTCGAAAGAATACACGTAGAATCATTAACAGAGTTACGAGTCTGACAGAGGAAATAAACATCTCTTAGTGTTATATAGAATTAATAGCACTAAAAACAAACACTGCAATTGAGTGTGCTAGGAATATTTATGAGTGCTAAATCAGTAAACATGGAATTCAACACATGATAATCTGACTCGGGTGGTGTTAATCAATAATCTCCTTAACTCGTTGTGTGAATTCCTTTCCATTAACCCTTAACGCCGACTGGACGTATTTTACGTCAACCTTTTTTGTCTCTCGGGTGCCGACTGGACGTATTTTACGTCGACATACAAAAGTTTTTTAAAAATTCGCGGAAAAATACTTTTAGGCCTACCAGCCAAAAACCTTTGATTCACGCGCCTTGGGATGCTGGGAGTTCACGGATCAAGGTGTTGTTTTGTTTACAATCGTTACGCAGGCGCGCAAGCGCGATTTCTTTCTTGCCGCACTAAAAAGTATCTGTGACACATCTCGGAAATTATTTCGTCACTTTGACATAATTTTTTTACCATTTTAAATTAGCCGTTACATAGAGTATTATATGTGAAAATGTGCGCATTTTTATGTAAAATACAACAAAAAAAAATACTCATGATTGTAGCTTTATCAGTTTTGAGATATTTTCATATAAATAACGATAAGTGCCAAAATTTCAACCTCGTCAACTTTGACTCTACCGAAATGGTCGAAAACGCAATTGTAAGCTAAAACTCTTATATTTAGTAATATTCAAAGCATTTACCTTCATTTTGAAACTAATTGGAAGTCTCTAGCACACTATTTCGATTTATGGTGAATTTATGAAAAAACCTTTTCCTTACGTCCGCGCGGTAACTCTTCCGAAAAAAATCATACATGCGATTGTGGTAATGTTTGCACCATTTTAAATTAGCCGTTACATAAAGTTTTATATATGAAAATGTGCGCAATTTCATGCACAATACAACTAAAACAACCCATGGGTTGTAGCTTTTATCAATTTTGAAATATTTTCAATATAAAAATGATAAGTGACAAATTTTCAACCTTCGGTCAACTTTGACTCTACCGAAATGGTCGAAAAAACGCAATTGTAAGCTAAAAACGCTTATATTCTAGTAATATTCAAGCATTTACCTTCATTTTGCAACAATTGGAAGTCTCTAGCACAATATTTCGATTTATGGTGAATTTATAAAAAAAAATTACATTTTTCTTTACGTCAGCGCGGTAACTCTTCCGAAAAAAATCATACGTGCGATTTTGTGGTAATGTTTGCACCATTTTAAATTAGCCGTTACTTAAAGTTTTATATATGAAAATGTGCGCAATTCCATGTATAATACAACAAAAAATAGTTGAAGGTTGTAGCTTTTCTCATTTTTGAAATATTTGCATATAAATCACGATAAATAGAAAAAACCACAGTTTTCGGTCAAATTTGACTCTACCGAAATGGTCGAAAAAAACGCAATTGTAAGATAAAACTCTTACAGTCTAGTAATATTCAGTCATTTATCTTCATCGTGAAACAAATCGAAGTCTCTAGCACAATATTTAAATTTATGGTGAATTTTTAAAAAAAACTTTCCTTCCCTCCGCGAGCGGATTCTCCGCCACAAATCTCCGAAATGCGTAAGTCCCATTCTCGAATATTTGCTCGCGTTTCATATTAGGCATTTCATAGAGTTTTATATATGAAAATGTGCGCAATTTTATGTAGAATAAAACAAAAAATATTTTGAAAGTTGTAGCTTTTCTTATTTCCGAAATAATTGCATATAAAAAAATATATATAAAAAAAATTCGACAGTTAGTTCAAATTTAACTCGTCAGATATGGTCGAAAACTGCATTTGTAAGCTAATATTCTTACAGTATAGTAATATTCAATCATTTGTCTTCATTTTGAAAGAAATTGGAAGTCTCTAGGACAATATTTATATTTATGGTGAATTTTTGAAAAAAATATTTGTTTACGTCCGCGCGTTACGAATTCATGCATTATTTTGTGATAATATTTTCTCTGTGTTGCTTTTATCGTTTTACAATGTGTTATATACCAAAATGATTGCAATTTAGTGTACATTACAACGAAAAAAAGTAACTTGTTATCTTTAACCGTTCGCGCACAGCGCGATTTAAATACAATTATATATGAAATTTCTTTTTTGCACTATCATATATCGCATTATTTATATATGATGATGATAATTTTTTTTATTTCTGATGGTTGCATACTAAACTTCAGGCAATGACAAAAAAAGGAGCCAAAAATGAACTCTTAATCCTAAAATCTAAGCAACGCGTGATTTAAAAAAAAAAAAAAAAATATTTTTTCCGCTTCCGCGCTCACTCTGAAACGTCTCCGGCACACGGGAGACATTTTTTTTTTTTACCGCTTCGGCGTTTAAGGGTTAAGAAAACCAATAATAATTTTATCATCAGAGTCAATCGGTTTGGTAGAATAAGAGATAAATAGGAAAGTGTCAATGTCGTACGAGTTACATTCGTGATACTGGATCCGAACTGGATTATAGCAGTTCTCGCGGTTTTAAATACCTTTATCATTCATATCTTGTATCTACAGTGGTCCCCCCGTATTTGCGGGGGATACGTACCAGACCCCCCGTAAATAGTTTAGAATCCGCGAATGTTTGGAACACCTATAAAATGCTAAAAACAGCCTATTTTGTTAGTTAAAACTCAAGAAAAACCCACACAAAAACTTCATACATGGTTTTTTTTTAATAGTTTTATCACAAAAAGTGCATTTTATGATGAAATTCATCAAAAAACCAGGAATTTGTGGATAATTATCATAGAAAAATACAGCGAATGCTCGAATTTTCCGCGAATAATGCAGGGAAACGTTCCAGAGAGAAATCCGCGAATGTGAGTCCGCGAATCTGGAGAACGCGAATACGGGGGGTCCACTGTATAGAAATGATACCGCAAGTAGCCTATACGGTACGCCGCTAGAACACTTTTCCACATATTCAAGCCAACCATTAATTTATCAAATATATATATAAAATATATAAATAAATAAATATAAAAATAAAATAAATATGGATACAAGTGGAGTCAATATACTAATACACTCCGTAAGAAGTCGGAAGGGTTACAAATTATAATAAAAAAGGAATCACGATAAAATCAATAAGCAAAACGTAACCATAGGTTAATTAAATATCCAAATATAATAGCGTAAAGATTTTGAACTCTAACTTAACGCTTTAGTAATGACAAATAAGCTAAAAGTTCAAACACATATCAAAACCTACTGACATATTGTCTGTCCCGGTGATTTATATTCTAGTCAATGAAAAAAAATAATAAAAAAATAAATAATAAATAAAATAAATAAGGAAGTCTAGAAGTGAAAATGTATATCTATGGAATAATCCTATATGGATCTTACAGGGCAAATAATAATATATAGAATTTGTATGGAAACCTTTTTTCATTAGTTTGAAATAAGGAATATCTAATTTAACATAATTACATTTATTTACAATCATGCAGATTTCCAACATGAAACTAATATATTGTTCAATTTTGGTACTGTTTTTTTCAGACATTCTTCTCGTGTGGGTCGAGTATTAAAACAAAAAATACCCAATTTATACTAAAGTCGTATTTATTGTTCCTTTAACCTCAATAAACCGCCTGCAAAGCAGGTTGGCTGAGAGAGGAATGCTTAGCTCATGAACTTCACATGTGGTTCATGGTCATGATGACATACATAGCCATAACCTATTCTTATCCGTGTGGGCAATACAACTTTAGTTAAGGAATTGCAATCGTTTTAAAATTAATGACAAAATAAGCAATTAGAGTTTCTATCAACATCAAAATGAATTAATTTTTTCTGAACCTCATAGACAATTATAGTTAATAAATCAGCTTATGATATTGGTAAACGGACATTTAGAAGTATCAGGTCATGTCTATGAAAAAATTTACTTGCAACATTAGCCTATTACAATTAAAGTAATTCACATTCATGGGAAAATGTCACATTTTCTTGAAAAAACCAAAGTTTATATAGAAATTAGTTTACATAGTGGGGTTCTTTTCGTGCATACTCCTGCCTATTCAAGGGATTTGTTTGACGAAGGAAAAATATTTCTGGGTGATTGGCTCGTGTCGCCTATGAAATATCCTTAAGTTCATTATTTCTAGGTAAAATAATCCTAAAATTACCAGAGAAAAAATAAAATCAAGAAAAAAAATGTCAGTTAAACTGACTCGCTCACTCTATAAAAGAAGTGTCGGTATGGTAATAGGGGCGAGTGAGATCACTACCACGAGTCATTTACCATTTAGACCTTCCATCACAAAAATCCCCCACCTGAGAGAGCTGATACTAAAGGGTGATGCGTCCGCTACTACTACTACTACTACCGACGCCAAGCGGAGAGCAGCGCCTCTAGCGGCCATCCTTAATAAATGTACATCTTGTCCTGCAGGGTGGGTAGAAAAAAACAGGGGGGCGGGTAGGGTTTATAGGGCGACACGAGCAATCACCCAGAAATAGATTTTCTTCGTCAAAATCCCTTTTCTGGGCTCAGCTGTGTCGGCCTATGAAATAGTACCAGAAAAAACAGACAAGATGGAAATAAAAGGTCAAAATGAAACAAAATTGTAAAAAAAGATTGGTATATAATATAAGTGAATCAAAAACCAATTACACCATATTAACATAAAGTACTTAAAATTAGCTTATACTAGATAATGGTAGGCCAGTTTACACCATATTAACATAAAGTACTTAAAATTAGCTTATACTAGATAATGGTAGTACAGAATAGTATAATAGTAATCAGAAACAGTATATAAAAGATTTGCACTAAATTTAATAATTATTTACAAAATATACAAACTCATTGTGTTCTACCCTAGCATAAAAAATAAGGGTAGAAACACTGAAGCACATTTATATGCATACAATGTGGGTGCCCCTAGCAAAAAATAAGAGGCAGTCCCACCAATAAGATCCTAGCGGCTAAGGCTAGAGTATCACGAAGAGCATAGCAGTAGGGTGAGGCTGTTGGACGAGGTAGGTAGAAAGGAGACCTGGATCTTATACTACAACTACTGTGCAGAATCAGGGAAACTATGTTTCCCGCTGCTACTGCTGAAAATTTTAATGATTCCAAGGACTTCAGGTAATGACGTTTAAAGACTGTCGGTGATTTCCATCCAGTATACTTTTTAAGATCCTCAAAGTTCATATGTTGGAAATAATTAACTTGAGGTAGCTACTCCTTGATATCATGTGCTTTTGGAAAATGATTCAGGGTTGGCTTGTTTAATGAAGTAAAGGATCTGTTGTCTGATTCCTTTAACTGATAAGGTGCCACCTTTTCTCTCATAAAAAGAGGACCTGAGGATCTAGAGGATGTACGAGATAGAAAAGCTCTTAAAGTTAATACTGGGCAAAGGGAAGGATCTTGCAGAAGATGATGACTTTCCAAGGGCCCACCTTGCAAGGGGATCCTCATTGTTAGCTAAAAAGCTGCGATCCGGAGAAATTAGAACTTCTCCTGAGGGGAGAAAATCTACATGACCCGCATCTCTGGATAGAGCGGACAGTTCTGAAATTCTGGCTCCTGAAGCCAGACTTAATAAAGATAACGTCTTTCTAAGTAGCATTATGAATGTGCAAGACGAGTTGTTCAGTATCTGAGGCTAGTTTGAGGACATCATTAAGAACCATGAAACTGAAGTAGGCCTTTGAGAATGGGGGGGTCTAAGTCTAGCACAGGCTTTGGAATAGACGTAAGTAAGATTCTGTTAAGTCTATTTGGAAACCTAACTGAAAGATTTTCTTCAAAGCCGATTTATTAGTAGTTATGGTGCTAGCTGCTAAGCCTTTTCAAACAAGGATCTGAAAAAGGATATAGCTAAATTAACTGTCATGGTTGTAGTGTTTGTTTCTTTCAGGAAGGATGCTAACTTTTTGACAGCTGAGTCATATTGTCTAATAGTTGATTCTCTTTTATCTGATTCCAGAAAAAGGATGTTTTGTGGATCAATGTTAGTATCTTTTTTAGCCGCAAACTTCATGAAGTCATAAAGTTAGGGTCTGAAGAATTCCTGAGGAAGCGAACACAGTCCTCATTTGTACTGGTTGCGACAGCTTTGGGGTTGGGAATCCGTTGAGGTCGGAGACCCAACTCCAAAAGCAGAGGATACCAGTTTGCTCTTTGGCCAATCTGGAGCAATCAGGGCTACTAGTCCTTTGAAAGTACTCAGTTTGCTCAGAACTTTCAAAAGAAGATTCACTGGAGGAAATACATAGATTTTCTTCCATTGATTCCAGTCCAACGACAGGGCGTCCGTGGCATAAGCCAGAGGGTCCAGGTTGGGGGCCACATAGCAAGGGAGCTTGTGGTTCGCTTGTGAGGCGAAAAGATCTACTTGGAGACCTGGGACTCTCTGGCATATCCACTGGAATGACCTGTCGTCTAGGGACCATTCTGACTCCAGAGGGACTGACCGGGACAGTGCGTCCGCTATAACATTTCTTACCCCTGCCAAGTGGGTGGCAGATAGATGCATTTGTGCTTGTTTGCTAGAGCAAAGATGGCTATCATGACATGATTCACGTGTTTGGATTTGGACCCTCCTCTGTTGATGCAATGTACTACTACTGCACTGTCCAAAACTAGTCTTAGATGAGACTTCTTTGGGGGGGGGGGAGGAGTCTCTTCAGGGTAAGAAATACTGCCATTGCTTCCAGTACATTATGTGGAGCTGGCGGAATTGAACGGACCAAGTCCCCTGAACTTGCTTGAATTGAGAATATCCCCCCCAACCGGACAGGGAGGCATCCGTGTGAATGGTTAACACCGGAAGGGGATATTGAAGGGGTACCAATTTGGCAAGGTTCTTCAACTTTTGTCCATCGGACGGAGCTGGTTGCGAAGGATCTGTGGGATCACTGACAACTGGTCCTGAGACTTGGCGTTTGCTTTTGACCGCCAAACTCGATTTATATCTTTCAGTCTTGCTTTCAGAAGGATGTCCGTCACTGAGGCAAACTGAAGGGAACCTAGGATTCTTTCCTGGTGGTTTCTCTTTGAAGCTTGTTTGCTTTTGAGAAATTGCCTCACAGACTTGGCTATTCTTTCCTTTTGACCACCGGAATTGACAGATTGTGGGAGGATCATCCCATTGGATTCCTAGCCACTGAAAAACGAGACTCCGGAGTGAATCTGGATTTCGTTTTGTTTATCTGGAACCCCAGATGTTCCAGGAATTGCACTACCTTCTTTGTGGCATTCCTCGACAGTTGGTGCCCAGATCAACCAATCGTCGAGGTACGCTACTACCATTATCCCTTGTGTTCTCAATTGTTGGACTACCACTTCGGTATTTTGTGAATACCCTGGGGGCTACATTCAGTCCGAAGGCATCACTTTGAAGGAGAACGTCTGATTTCTAGTTTGAAGCCTAGGAATGGACGGAAGTGTCTCGCTATAGGGATATGATAGTATGCGTCTGTAAGATCGATAGAGGTGGTGACGGCCCCACGGGGAAGTAAGGTCCGCACCTGCGAGATGGTCCAGCATTTTGAACTTGTCGCAACGAATGAAAGAGTTTAGCTTTGACAAGTCTAAGATTACCCTTCTTTTTGTGAGCCTTTCTTTGGCACGCTGAACAAGCGACCTTGAAATTTTAGATGCTTGACTCTCGCAATAGCTCCTTTCTGAAGGAGTTCCTCCGCATAATCTGTCAACTCCTTTGATGGTATCTGATAGAAATGAACCTTGTTTGGTGGTGGAGGATCTTTGATCCAACTCCAACCCAATCCTTTGGACACGATGCTCTATGCCCATTTGCTGAACCCCCACCTGTGACGGAAGAGGAACAGCCTCCCTCCTACCTGGGGAGCCTCACTGCTGTTGAGCGGGTTGACCTCCGCGCCCTCCTCTGAAGTGCTTGCCTCTTGCAGCTCTTCCTGTACCTCGTTGGCGAAAGTGACCTCTCGCCCTGCTTCCCCTAGAGAACCTGTTAAAGGTTGGGAAGGCTTGGCTCTCATACATTGAGTTGAAAGCTGGCGAGACGGTGTATGAGGTCGAGGGCTGGTTCTGAGGAGACAACAGGAGAATGGGTTGTGTCTGTTTAGACGTCGAGGGTTGCTGCCCTTGTGTAAACTGGAACAGCTTGGACGAAGTGCTGTTGTTGCTGCTGTTTCTGGGGGGGGTATGGTTTGGAAACCTCCTACCAGTCTTCTTCAGTTCTTACCAGCAGCAGGGGCGTTCTCTTGCTTCCTTTTGGATGAGATACCCCACCTGGCTCTAAGGCTCTGGTTAAGCCTAGCACCTCGTGATGTACCTCATTCACAGAAGCTTCTGGGAAGAGGTCCGCCGCACCCCACATGCTTGGAAGCTAGAAGCCTATTAGGTTCATGCCTAATAGTTGCCTCTTGCAATACATGCTTTCGACAATTCCTTCTAGCCGTAAAGAGTCGAAGGCATCAGCTTGAACTGACTGGAGCTGAGACTTAGCCAGTATTTTGAAGAGTTGTTCAGTGGCATAAGAAAGAGCAGCCATCTCCATGATGATAAGGGAGTTAAGTGATCTCCCAAATCTCGTACGGGCGTCGAACTCTGCCTGAATAAGGCTATCAGGCAGTCTAGGGAGCTTTTCGCCAAACTGGTCCATCGCACAGTCTGGTTTCAGCTTCCCTACTGAGAAAGTGGCAGGCAAGTTCTCCCACAGTTCTCCGAAGGCAGGAAAGAGCGGAGATGTTGGTTCCGCCTCTCTCAATTGTGGCTTGGGTTCATCTTTAAGGACGGCTTGGAGAGTCGCTTCCACCATCTTAGTTGCAAAAGGAAGAGAAGCCTCCTCCTCCGTGGCAAAGATAGTGAAAGGGCTCTTGAATGCCTGGAGTTTGGTATTCGTACAATCCCAATCCTCCAGGCAGTGAACCCATTCCCTCTGCGCATGATCCCTACTGTAAAGAACAGTCTCTCTAGAGATTTTATCCTCTCTATTGAGAGCTGTTACCGTCAGTCTGGCGTACCCTATGAAAGGCTGAGTCAGTCCGGGGGGGTAGACTCGAAGTCCTCATCCTTTCTTGTTCCACACTCCGGAATGGAGATCATGCCATCCGTGAAGGGGGCATAAGCTGCCCACCCTCCAAGGGTTTCCATAGAGAAAGCTGGCAGGGATTCATAGGGAGGTAGCTGGACTAGACCAGTACCTGCCACAGGGGAGTTTCACTTGTGGGCCTGAGTGAGGCCAGCGAAACGTCATCATGTTCTCTAACACGGTTAGAGAGGTCTTGGATTGACTGACCAGACTGGTTAATGGTACTAGAGAGTTGAGCAAACATTTTGCTCAAATCTCGTACCGAGAGAGCCTGACCATCTCTCCCACTTGTTGCAAAACTGCTGAGAAGGTGGTGGGATCAAAGGCACTAGGTCCCGCCACCCCTACAGGAGTTACCGGAGTGGATCCGGTGGATGCCGGAGAAGGCACTGGCTCGGCGGGAGCGCGGGCCTTCTCCTTAGAAGCCTTGCTTCTTGAGCTCTTCGAGTGAGAAGAGCTAGGCTTAGCCTTCACCGCGTCGGCGTAGGATGTCGTAGACTTCCTTGCCGAAGAAGACGACGACTTTTTGGAAGTCGTCTTATGGAGGGTCTTCTGTTCACTTTGTCCCTTCACTTTCTGTTCACTTTGTCCCTTCACTTTCGGGGGTACAGAGAGAGCGGGTGAACGCGAAGGGATCTCAGATCCCGTGAAGCCTTGAAAGGAGAAGAAGAAGGGTGGGACAGGGGAAGAAGATCCAGGAGCGCTCAAAGGTAGTCCTTGAGCGCCCGAAACACCATACCTCGACCAACAAGTCCTCCGCACTACCGCCATTGGCTCAAGGTTTAAGATCCAGGTTTGCGACGTCTGGAACAGGCTCCTGTGTCGAGACGGACCCAAACGCCTGCTGCACCTCCTGCTGGATGGAAGCTATGAGTGGGGCTGCTGGGATGGGTCAACATACCCCGTCGCCTTGCCTCCGGGGAAGATCTGAATGGCCAGCTTCTTGTCCAAGATGTAAGGCTGGCCCTTGGCGGTGTTTTTGCCGAAGCCGCCTACCCAAGCTTTCAGGGTTGCTAGGGCGACTTCTTTCACGGCGGCAGCCTGAAAGAGAAGGTGATATGAAGCTTCTAACGACGGAGATACAGCTTAAAGTAGTTTAAAACTAAAGGTAAACCATTGATAACAGGAAATTTGTCCAGGAATCTACTTACCCCACCCAAAAGCTGACTCACGAGGTCATAGCAGATGGTGCATGCCTCAGGGTGCCAAACAATCATCCCGTTGTGGGTAGTGGCACACGGGGCGTGGGTCCTGCATTCCTCATGGCACAGGGGTGCGGTACAGTACAGCGTTACAGCCTGGATCTTGCAGTTAGTAGCCTGTAAGTGGAGGGATACATGAGTATCGGGGTACACACTTACAGCCTAACATAGACTCCGCTGCATGCCGGAGTATGTAAGTTAGATTAAAACTAGTGCTCCGCCGCAATACGTGTGGTTAGATAGGCGGTTGGTTGGGGTCTGCAGCGTATGCCGGAGACAAGAAAATGGTCCAACCAGGAGTGGTGAGGAGCCACGAAACCACGACGGAGAACGACGGAGATAGTATGTAAAAAACTATAAATAAACAAACAATAAATCACCGTATCAGTAAGGGTATGTATCCTTATAGAATAAGACATGATTCTTTCCGACTACTAGAAGAGTGCCGGGTAAGAAGCAAGCTCTCCTCCGGTAGCGGAAAACAGGATATACTAGGCAAGCAATATAGACCACTGGTAAATCCCACCCCGCCCGCTGGCGGAGCCAGAAACGACCTATAACCGAAGGGGCTCCCGGCTTCAGCGGGGGCTCCGTCCGTTATGGTAGGGGAAGGGTAGGGAATGGGGGAGAATGAGGGAATCCCGGCGTGAACGCGGTGGGCGAGAGAGAGAGGGGGTGGCCAACCCCCCCACCCAACTACTACCCGTCGGGTAACCCGTACCCGAGCCACAAATGGTCACCCCGGCCCCAGCTGGTATGGGGCTCCTCTGGCCCCCTCAGAGGGAGAGGGAGGGAGGCTACAGTGGTTGTCATGACACCGAGAGACCCGACCAGACCCCTCCCTACCACGTGGAAGGAGGGAAGGGGGCGGAGGGTAAGGTGCCTATAATGGGAACACGTGATCGGAGGTGGCCCAGGACGCGATAGCACACAACCAACAGAGAGGCCACGTGAACCCAACTGTACAACACATGGTAGAAGGCACCTAGGCTAGCCTAACACCCTAAATAAACACTGATAAATAAATAATACATCGTAAAAGAATAGAAAAAACACTTTAGTAAAAGAGAAAGAAGCCCAGGAGGAGGCGAACTGATCCGAAGAGCAGTCGACTACTCGGAGCCAGCAGTAGCCGATGGAGCAAGAGCTGGGATGCTGGGCGAGAGAAACACAGTATAGCCCTAAATACCAGACTAAAAGATAAAAGGTAAAAGGGATGGGCTGTGTATCCTAAATCTAAAATACGATGTAATAAGACGATGAACGTAAAATAGAGCCCATAAGCATTAAGATGTCCCAGTATGGAAGACCGGGAAATCTTAACAACACGAGGCGGCTCATGGCCGCCACGAGTCAACCGGGAGACCGTATATGACCTAAAAAAACGGAAAATACTGGTCCCTGGAAGACTGAAATACAAAAATTATTACTTATCGGGCACTTAACTTAGCCGAAGCGATAGCAGCACGTTCCATTGTGGAATAGATAAATCCAAAGAAGCGAAAACAACACGAGCAAAAGAATTACAACTGGCGTTGTCGAGCTAAATATTAAGGATGGCCGCTAGAGGCGCTGCTCTCCGCTTGGCGTCGGTAGTAGTAGTAGTAGCGGACGCATCACCCTTTAGTATCAGCTCTCTCAGGTGGGGGGATTTTGTGATGGAAGGTCTAAATGGTAAATGAACTCGTGGTAGTGA
Organism: Macrobrachium nipponense; assembly: GCF_015104395.2. NCBI lineage: Eukaryota > Metazoa > Arthropoda > Malacostraca > Decapoda > Palaemonidae > Macrobrachium > Macrobrachium nipponense. Next base: position 59,644,967 of record NC_087206.1, read on the forward strand.
TCTCACTCGCCCCTATTACCATACCGACACTTCTTTTATAGAGTGAGCGAGTCAGTTTAACTGACATTTTCTTGATTTTATTTTTTCTCTGGTAATTTTAGGATTATTTTACCTAGAAATAATGAACTTAAGGATATTTCATAGGCCGACACGAGCTGAGCCCAGAAATAAAGTTTTAAAAATTAACCTCAGAGGATGCGCGCGAGAAATTTGAATATGAAACTTTTGTTAGGGGCACATAGGATTGGATTTTATCACAACTTAATTACAGTAAGCATAGAGAAATACAGAATCATGATTAATATTCTCTTTGACTCTTTTATGTTGCCTGGCAATCTTAAAAACAGTTCCGTTTCACACTTCTTTGTCTAGTAACTTACTACCAGTAATATAGAATTTTCTGTGGGATTCGTATTGATATCTGTTTATTTTTATGGATATTTTTACAGTCATCTAGACCTGGATAGGTTCACTCATTGTTAATGCCATGGATAAAAAAGTTTGTACAGCTGACACTTTTTGAATTCCATAAAATATCAGCGAATTCATGTGGGTTAAGTCTGGTCTTTGCCCTTGTGACAAGTATAATTTCACTTGCAGGCTGATTAATGGAACCTGGTTACAGTATCCTGCAGTACGAGAGTTTCACATCACAACTTCAAAAAATCGTTCATTGCTGCGGACGACGGCAGTCAAGTAACAACCGCCTACAATATGAAAGGAATAAGCACCATCATAAGTGAACAAGCTTATCTCGAGGACTTCTTCAACCGACACCCGTATCCCGTCGTTAATCTCGTTTTAATGCGGAATGCTCCGGCGGCTGTCGGAAATCGACTACAAAAGGGACATACTTCCGACAATTACGACCAGAAGGATATTCAACTCTACGTTGCTGGCGAAGGACTCGTGCTGGGGATGATTTTATTCATCGCGAACGTATTCGTGTGGCTTAGGATGCAGAGAACAAGTATGAGGCTGAAATAGAACGTTGGACCCCGCCAGGCAATTTTCCCCTTGTTTTAACCATTTGGAATTGGCCATTTCATTGCTATAGGTGGTTGTCTGGAACTGTGTAATGGACGAAAAGTTGTTCGAAACGCTAGAATGTGCAGTGGGTATCACCTCGGTCATGTATCTCATATATAAAGTATCAGTAAAGAATCAGTATATATATGAATCAATATATATCTTATTTGAAGAATATAGAAGTTAATCAAAGAATCGAAATATATCTTTGCGTGTACGCACTAGGAATCTATTTAAAGTGCACATATATTGATCATAATTATATGAATCCATATACATATGTATAAATAAATCAGGTAGCCTATAATCAATCTGTTACCTTTTATCTTACCAATAACTGCAGATATATAACAGTTAGCATAAAAATCAACGAATCAATCAGCATAAACATTAATAATTTTTTATCAACTCATATGAAATTTTTATCAGTTAAAATATGATTTTTATCATGTTAATCTTATTCTATGCGATTTATCAGAGTACATTAGTATTTTTCTGTAGCATATGTATCTTAAAGAGATAAAGTGAAAAAACTGTATCAGTATATATCACATGATCACTCTTATTTACGAATATCATCATATGCATATTATGTTTTATATCTTATTACTTGAATCTGTATTTGTGTACACCATGAATTGAATTTTTTTTACTTATAATTAAGTTTTTCTATATATCTATATATATTCACATAGTGTCTGTATCACACTCCTATAAGTCAAATGTAAGTCAAGCTTCAGTAATATTCAGTGGTTGGTTTTGGTAGCTGACCGAGCTTTTATGTAAGTGATTACATAATAAAAATATGGAATGTTATTCCATATATATAAAAGACTAAAACTAAAGAGGTCAACCAGATTGCTTGCAGGAATGTGATCAGACCAGAGACGCTAAGATGACGTATACAATAAAGTAGGCTAAGGTGACGTGCCGTCACCTGTGGTCATTTATTTGTTTTGAAACATTAGTCCAAGCTCCCTGCTTGAGACAACTACCGCGACCTATAATTCAAACGGCCTACGTGATTAGTAATGGTCTCATTTGAATGTATGTTCATATGCTCGAGCTACTGTCTGCTTCCTTTGTATGACTTGTAACCGAGATGGTAGTGAGAAAAGAACAGAATTAGCCATCATCGTTGGCAGAAGTGATCAAGCCATCGTCATTGGCAGACCTGTGCAACCCCTGTCTGATATTAATCATGTAATTCTAGAGAATATAAGTATTTTTTATACTTCGTGTTTTCTACTAGAAACCTCACATCAGAAATAAGATATCATCATGAGTTTTTAACACATCGTCGTCATAACCAAAGAAGTAATACCGACTTTAAGTGATCTACAAACCCCAAGACACTCCAATGAGTATGGAAGTGCATAACCAACCGACTTAGCGTAAGATTATCGCAAGTCTAACATTACCTCATAGGGCGCCTTATTATACAAGGCAACAGCCCTAATATATATACCATACCACACATGCAAAATCTCACAAACTATAGAGCATTGAAATGTGTTGAGTCAGTTGGGCATAAATTGCACATACTGTACTTTTGTTCCTTCATGATATACAAACCCTCTTTCCTTTACATGAGGAATTACTTTCAGTGTAGGCTGGAAGATGCCAGTTAAATTCTTGAACAAGGTGGTTAGGCAGTAACTGCTGTCTGGTAGGTAGATGTAAACACTCCACTTGCTTTCAGCTATCTTCCAATGAAGACGCATGTTTGTGATCAGTGGCTGACTAGCCATTAATCACGATTTTCCCTGTTGGATCTTTATTTTGTTATTTTGAATGAATATGCATGTACACGTACTGTGTTTGATGGCAATAATTAATTGACTAATAATAATATACAAACCCACTTTTTGTGATAGCCTTGCTAGCCGCCTTTCTACTTTGTGTTGAGGGTTGTCGGCAAAGGTTTGCCAACACCCTCATTGCATATTTCCGCCCTTTAACCTCAGGGCGAGATTATGTATTCATCTGAAATTTATATAAGCTTTGGAAATTACTGAGGGAGAACTTCAGAAGTTTGTCCTTTGCATTTCTTCTGGTATTTCCTCTTCTCTTTCATCCTTTCGCTAGCTCATCGGATGAAGATAGAGGAGGGGGCATGTGGTGTTGGTGTTTGAGGGATCTATCATTTTAGAGGGCGGTGCCCTTGGATGCAAGAGGAGTATCCTTATTTTTTCAAATCATATTTTCTTTCTTTTACAGGCTAACTGGTGGGATAGTTGATTACAGCAGTAGATGGTTGGATATCTCTTTGTGTTGACTATCCTAACCTTGGAATTGTGCTGAACTTGTAGCATGCTGTGATACTGGTCCTTGAGTGTATGTACTGTTCCCCTGCTGAAATTATATTCATTTGCCACTGTTATTGTGGAGTTGCATCAATGGACCATGCCTTTGCAGCTGCCCTGTGATCATTAACTTTATTTCTACTGGTAAATGTGCCTCATCCTGTAGAAGTCTTGCAGAATTTGGAGAAGTTGAGAAGGTCTAAGACTCCCTGCTGAAGAAGGGGAAGGTAGTCTACCCCCTAAGAAGTCTCATCACTGGGCTTCTGAGGGTCTGTCTCTTCGAACTGAGGAGGCAGTTGGGTCTTCTGCTGGCTCGCTTGTTCCTTCAGGAAACAGAAATTGTCACTGTCCCCAGGATCTAGTGTGTCACTAGCCATAGAAGGCCTAAACGTCGGTGTGCACTTATGCCTGCTAATCCCAGAGGTTGGCTGCCCTTAAGACTAGTTTCCGTGTTGGGAGCTCATTCGTGAGATTCCCAGGGTGCACTTTAAATCTACGGATTCGCATGTACCTAGATGTTCAATGACGCTGATTCCGCTCACTGTCATGACTCAGGCAGAAAGGAGTGAGTTACCCAGGTGACTCATGCCTTGCCAGTGATTGCATTGTACCTAGAGTTGATGTGATGGTCCTGCTGCACAGAGTGAAATCGGTAGGGGCTACCCCATTCAGCCCTCTTGAGAGGTCTCTGCCTCGACAAGGACTTGGACGCATTGGTGAATGGTACTGGCCCTCCCCAATCAGGTGCACGCTCAATTCCACTTGGACCATGGTCACGTTCATGTGACCGACAAGTCTGTGGCGGCGAAGGTTTCTCATGCCATGCAAGAGTTTCATAACCCTCCTTGGGAAAGCTTTTCTCCAGGGTGAGAATGCTCTTCTAGACTCGCATTGCGGCCATCACTGCAGGTTGATGGCTGCCCGCATCTCTCTTCTGCTAGTTCTACTAGCAAGTCGAGCGAGAGCGTCCAATCTTCCTCACCTATTCCCTCTACATCCTATGGCTATGCTAGGAGGTATCCTGCATAGTGCTCTCCATAAGATTTAGTGATGGGGGATTACATTCCTGGAAGGATCTTAAGGTCCCACCGGATGTATGTCCATGTCGTTGAAGAAGGATCTTTCGTCTATGATGGAGGGACCTTTAAGTCTCGACATCTGGTGTTTACATTCTCAGGATTCAAACATCTATATTCTCCTGGCTCTTTCTGTCTTTTGGACAGATTTCAATTTGCAGTCCCCTATGGGTTCTTGTGCTTTTGGAGCCTTGACTTCATATTCTGTTGAATTGTACTCGCATTCCAGTCTTAAATGCTTGCATTTAGGACTGGGTTTTATGCCTATTCCTCCTCGATTTCCAAACACTCGGGCGAGACATACATCCCTGTGAACTGTTATTACAAAAATTGGAGTCACGCTAAGCCTAATATTAAATTCCTTGGAATTTCTGGCATCTCTAGAGTGATTTGTTTTCTGTGATTTCCAAACATTCTGTCAACAGGTATTCCTGATAATTATACAATAATCAGGAGTCTCGTTGAGCACCCGGATCCCTTGGTTTTGCTGGCACTCGCCGAATGCTCGGCTTCATCATATTGCCAAGCAAAAAGGTGAGACAAGGCTCGCCTGATTATTGTTTTACAAGAGTTGAGTCTTCTCGCTGAGCGCTCACTATCATGAGTGCTTGGACAGCGAGACCAAGCCTTACCATGTACAGATGGGTTTGCTCCTCAGTCTGGTTTGAGAATTTTGCAGAGCTTGGTACTGCATGCAACACCTTCTAGGTGAATGGTCAAGTACTTCTCGTGTCTGGGACCTTAGGGTCTGAACACGTAGGACAGCAGACACAGAATCCCTCTTATTCTCTTCTTAGTTCTTTGTTGATGATACTACTCATAATTAGTAGTGGTGATCTTGCTCGCTCACTTTGACTCGGCTCTGCAGAACAAACTCTCTGCTCTTGATTAGTGCCGTGCCTTGCCATGACATAGTACCCTCCTTCCCGTGTTGCAGCGAGTTTTCACATGGGTCATCATCTTCATCTCGTCATCTGATGCCTCCTCACCTCCCTCTTTGAAGGCCTTCCACAGCCTAAGAAGAGGAAATATTTTGTCATGTAAGTGGGTTTCCCCCCATTAACAAGATACTAATCGTTTTGTCAAGTAAGTGGGTAACCCCTCATTGATGAAATATAGACCCTTTGTCACGTAAATGGGTTAGTTCTCATTGACAAATATCTCAATAACATTTTATCGCATAAGCGGATAAGTTCTCATTGACAAGATTCGGAAGAGCTCTCATTCATTTGTAGAGGCTCGTCCCATGAAAAAGACTTGTAGACTACGTCCATGAATATTATGTCTAAAATACATAAGAGCTTGAGCTGTCCTCTTCGGTACTCAGTTCTCACTTGAGGACCTTCTACGACTAGTACTAAATTCGTTCTCTTGGTTAGAGAACGAAGACAGTCGTTTTCCATTCTCTCTCTTCCTCGTCGAGGATAGAATGAAGTAGAGAATTAGCTGTCCAATACTACAATACTCTACCTATTTTACTTTGCGTTATATTACTACTGTATGGTTCAAGTCATATACGCATAACGTAGTTACCTTTACGGATGGCAACCGAAAGGACTATTATTCTAAGTGCATTTAATCGGTACTCCCTGCAACCTTCCAGGAGTTTCCGGTTTCCCTTTTAGATTTTTAAGGCATTGTTACAACAACACCAACTCAGCTTCTGTATTTAGCGAATTCTGTTCGCTTAATTATGCCTGCTTGAAAGTTTTCTTTCTGCTCGATGATGATGATAAACCTATTCATTCGTAGAATGGAGTACCTGGCAACTCAGGCAGAGTAGTACGAGAGGGTGAATGTACACTGCTGTCACTAGAGCCAGCTCACTGAGCTCAGTTCCAGCTGCTTGTCTGCCATGCACGGTCGGTTACGTCTCTCTCCTGCGGGATTGACTGACTAACTGTATCTCTGCCCTACAATCATGGACTTTAGCCTCGGGTTGAAGGGAATTCTCGCATGCATGAATGAACATCATCTTCGCTTTGCGAAAATTTTTTCAACAGAGATTTATATTAGATCTTTTAGGTTCTGTTTACCGCAAAGGTAACAGAATCTGTACGAGTCTACCACGGCATAGCACTAATAATGCACACCTGCTTAAGCAAAGCGAAGCATTATTAGGGAAGGAAACAGCTCGGTGAGGGTATGAATGAGTCTGCTGGGGACCATTTCCTCACTGGAGAAGTTTGTTTCCCTGAATAGACTGCAATTTAGACCTCTCCAGTTTTTCCTGCCGGAAAACTGGAATAGCATCGAGGATCTAGAAATGATTCTGAACATCTCTCAAGGTCAAGGGTCACCTCAGGAGATAGCGAGAGGATGCTAGGCATCCGGACAGGAGTACAGATGTCCTGGCACATAAGATAAAATAATTGGAAGCAATTCGGTTGGCTCTCCAGTTCCTTAAAGAACGAGTTTTGGCCGAGTGGTCCAGATCAACTCAGAAATTCCACAGCTCTCTCATATCTCTAGAAATATCGAGAAACACTCTCTCGTCCCTGTTTGCGTTAACGAGAGAGAGCCTGTTATAAGCACAGGCACGGAACGTAACGATCCTCAAGAGGTTCGTTGCACGATTGCAGCACGTCCGTGCAGATCTTCTTGATAGACGGCAGTAATTACTGACGTCTGAGTAAAATCTTCGCTTAGAAGTGTGTGGAGATTTGTGGAAACGTTGGGGACGTCCTTTCAGAGATCTCTTGGCAATGTTGAAGAAGAAGAGGCTTCTTCTAGACTGCTCCCTATTCTCGATCCGAGAGCAGTAGCAATGATACCATCCTATAGGTTTGAATGGGATAGATGTTTAGTCTTTTTTTTTTCCGGCGTCAAAGGGAGAGAGAATGACGCTGATCGCCCCATGTTGGCCTTCGAGAGGCTGGATTCACAGAGGTCACGTCCTTCCTAGAGCACTTTGCAAGGACCCTTCCTGAGAGAGTACGTCTACTCAAACAGCCTCACTTCGAGAAGTACCTCAAGACCTCTGTGCTCTAAGTCTGACTGAGTTCAGATTGTCGAGAAGTTGATCAGAATGAGAGGATTTTCAAGACTAATGGCAAGTGTCATTGCCAAGGCAAAGAAGTGCTGCCTATTTTGCAGTGTACCAATCGGAGTGGCCGTTTCTGAGATAGTGCAGAAGAATGGCCTTTTCTCCACCTCGACTTCTGTGAATTACATTACCGTCTTCTTTTCCGTCTGAAGAATGGGAATAGCTGGCAGTTCAGCTAATAAGAATACGGAAGTATCTTGTTGACGGCCTTTAGGCTCAGAGATTTGGTTCTTTCGAACAACAAAGCCCTTTACGATCTTGAGGTTTGTGGAAATTTCTAAACCGTCTAGATTGAAGCTTCCGGCATGGAACTTAGACGTAGTCTGAAGTTCCTGATGTCAAAGCATTTCGAACCTCTCCTTTCTGTAAACTTGATACACGTGACCAGAAAGGCTAATTTTCTAACCACTCTAGCTACGACAAAGAGGGTTAGTGAGATTTAAGCCATCATAGACGTTTAGACTTTAGAGGACATAATGCGGTGTGTTCTCTAAGCCTTCCATTCTTGCCTAAGAAGGAAAAACCCGTCTAACTCTTGGCCAAAAGCTTGGAGATCAAGGGGATGGCACAAATTATTGGGCAAGCCAGAGAGAGTCCTGTGTCCTGTCGGGACTCTCAAGTTTTATCTAGATAAAACTAAAGAAAGTCGAGGTCCTTCGGGACAATCTGTGATGTTAGGGTAAAAAAGACCAGACTTGCCCATGTCGAAGAACGCCCTGTGTTATTGTTAAGGAGTTTTCCAAAGAGTCTCATTCGTCATGTTTGGACAAAGATTTGAAACCTTTTAAAGTAGATGCTCACGAGGTGAGGCGCGGCCTCGGAAGCATTTCAACAGAGAATGGCACTCAGTAACATACTGAGTGCCGCGTTTTAGCGAAGCAACTCTGTGTTCGCTTCACACTCCCTGCAGGATGTGAAGACGGCATATGAGATCTGCAGCTCGCTAGGGCCATACGTGTCCGCAGACACAAACTTGGGGGCAAGAAGTACCACTCATCCTATCCTGTAGAAAATGGTTAGGAAGAGCTGTTAATTTTTAGTTGTTGGGTCGCCACCAATGGCGGACTTCTCAATTCTTAAGCCTTAGTTAAAACATCCTTAACTTTGGCTAGGTTGGTCAGTGGTGATATATTACTTCTTAGCCCTCATGGTATGGTCAATATGGTCTAGTCACATTGTGGGTCACGCTCCCGTTGACAGATCATCTAGAACTCACCAGCTATACAGGCCACTACCTTGCTGGAGAGACTAGTAAAAGCAAAAGCCGACCTTGGGTGACAGTAATCACGAAGTCAGCTATGCTAACAGGTGGAACCAAGATGTCAATTATCTGCATGCAATTTGTTTCCTAAAATCATTCTATTCTGTCCCTTCCCACCTCCAATGGTGGGATTCAGCTATATATATATCTGGCAGGTAAGTGTCATGAACAAAATGATATTGTTATGATACAATAAAGTTTGTTCATACTTACCTGGCAAATATATATAATTAAGTACCCACCCACCCCTCCCCTCAGGGGACAGTGGCATTAGAAAAATTTGAATAGAAGATGGGAATGGTTCCTGATACCCGCCTCCAGTGGCGGGAATGGGTACTAACCACCTGGCCAGACCACTGCGTGTGCCGGGAGTTTGTGAAATTCTGTCGGACTTCAGAGAATACAGCTATATATATACTGCCAGGTAAGTAGAAACAAACTTTATTGTATCATAACAATATCATGTTAGGAACGCCCGTAAGTGTGACTTACAGCACACTCCATTTTGATTTTTTCACCTCATGAGAAGGTTGCCATTCACAAGTGCCACAGAGCCACCCAGTCTTTTCAGACCTTCTTTCATTACCTCATTTGCAGAACCCATTTCCAGGCGAGTGCTATGTTCCAAGTAGGCACTCCCATTCCCTCCTGAACTATTCCTGGCCACCTTTTTCAAATTTATCCGAGTCTCTACTGCCAGCCTATGGAAGTGTCTTCCCCTGTTTCCCACGACTTCTTTGCCATAGAGCTAGAGAAGCTCCGAACCCTTATAACTCTGAGCAAGGAGGCCGGTTACACTGGACCAGCACTCGGCCAGTGGGTGAAGGGCCAGCAGGATGCCGCGTGCCTGCAAGAAATGAAGAAAGAGAAAACCAAAGAAAAGCCAGAGAAGCACAGAGAAAAGAGAAAGAAGCAGAGAAGAAGGAAAGAGAAGAAGAGAGAAAGCCTGAGCTGAGCTAGCTCTCAGAGAATGAGAAATCACTCGGCAAGCTTCCAGCCCTACACCCAGTGTGCCTCACAGTGCCGCCGTCTCTGCCAGCCTTTTACCATTTCACCGCCTACCTCCTCCCTTTTGGAAGAGGTAAGCCCACAGTTAACCCCGAACTTGTTTCCGAGGGTGATTCAACGAAGACTCATTCAGCTCCCCACATCTAATCACCCGTACCAGAGCACACTGCAAGCCTTGGTGCCCCCACAGATTCGCAACCTGTGGTGCCATCTCTGCCTTATCGTCCAGTGCCACGGAAGAAGTTCTGGAACAAGTTCTGCCGAGACTGTGGCCGCAAGGGTCACATATCTGCAAATTACGGAGGGTGCGCAATTACAATATTCCTGCCATCGCAATGCAGGAAAAAGGGGTTATTAATCATGTCACAGGCAACTCGGGGTGGCTGCTTTTTTGCTGATTCAATTAGTCGGACAGGGAGCTGTTCATCTCTAAGTCAGTATCAACTCTTGGGGGGGGTTCTAGAATATAGTGTTTTCAAAACATGAAGAGGCCAAAAGTTTATATTAGTAAACATTACCTTAATATAATTTAATATAATTTTTTTATCTAGCCCTAAATCCCCAAAAACTGCACCAAAATTTAATTTACCACATTGGCAACCCTGTTACCTCCTATTCTGTCCGCCAGTTGGCAACGCTGTCGTCGACAGTTACAAAACCTTCCCTCAAAATCAGTTGTTAACGAGCGCCCGTGTTGTTTACATCACAGCCGCTCTTTATAAATTTCCTTAAACCTTTTTGTGCCTTTAAAGCTTTCATTATTTGTTAATGAGACTTTATGTAAATTACCACTCACGCATTGCATCACGAAATAGTGAATTAACTTTGATTTCTGTTGTGGTACTTATCTTAAATTACAAACTTTTGCGCGACCTGGAACTACTGACCTGTCCAATCCTACAATGGATTGCCAAGATAATGCGATGCTTCTTTCTGCCAGCAACATCAGGAACTGCCCGGTTCTTGTGGGACAAGGATGAGTAGCAGGGAGTATGAACCCCATGACATTTGTAGCTCTTGTCGTGGACAGGTTTGTGACTTGACTTCTCGTTGCGACTTATGTAAGCCCTGGTCTGACGAGGATATGACTGCTTATATGAAACACCAAAGAATCTTGCAGCGTAAAAGATCGGTTAATGAGAAAAAGAAATCGATAGCTAGAACTGTATCTAACGATTTCTTTGACTTGGGCGCTCATGGTTCTGGCTCTTCGGTTTCGGTATTGTACGATTCCGATTCCGAATTAATTGATGCCTTGCCCCCAGTACAACCGGTAATTAGTGAAGTAATTTCTGATGTAGATTCAAAGATTTTGGCAATGGAAACTACCTGGAAACAGAAAATTTTTTAATGAAATTAAACAGCTTAGTTTAGATAGAGATTTTTCAGCTAAGTTTAACAAGCTGTCAGAGAATTTTCAAGAAGCCTTTACTAGAATGTCTAACACTCTTTTAGATTCATTTTCAGCTCCTCGTCAGGTACCTGTCAACAGCACCATGGGTAACGGTGCGACAGATACTCCGTCTTGTGAACCCCGTCGTGGCGTAGGCCTAGGGGGGCGGGGGATCCGGTCCGGGCAGGTGCCTGATGAATCTTTACCCAACGTGTCCCTGTTAGTCCATGTAAACAGAGCCAGCCAAAGGGCGCTTATTTAGGAGAAGGGGGGAGGGGTATTAGTGTCAGGCCTAAGATAGCTAGTCGTCAGGATCTTACTTCAGGGGAAGTTTCTCAGTTAGGATCTGACGATGATGATGATGACGCAGATTCGTGTGATATTGATGTTTCCTTGAATGGATGTCATGATGTAGAGTTCAAGAAACTTTTTGATTTAATTTTGAGTTTTCTTCCTCAGTGATGGCCTAAAGAGAAGAAGCAGCCTCCACCTCGTTTGTATTACAGAAGGGATCTTTCTTGACGGTCCTTCCCGGTGACGGAATTTTTACGTTTTCCCTTTGCTCAGAGGTTCCCGAGAGTGAGGGCGGTGACATTGCTGCTAAACTTTCGAAGGTGATCGGGGAAGGGAAAAGGAAGCTCTCTTCTCTTCTACGACACCGGAGAGGAGTTTATCAGGTGGCGGATGATTCTTCATTCTCTCGACCCCCCAAGCCAAATCCTGATTTTGTCCGACTTAGGGTCAACCCTTGCTTTCTAAGCTTCGGTCTCTGTCTCAATTGAAGATTTTATTGCTATGGAGTCTGTTATGAGCTCCTTACAAGAAGCTCAATCCTTCAATATGTGGGTCCTCGGAGGCTTTAATGTGTATCAAGGACTCCGGGTTTGTTCCTCCTGATGCTCCTCTTTTTTGGGAAATTCTGCTCATCCATTTCAATCGCTTCTGTACAGTGGTGCTCAAATCTCATGCGACATGATTCTTTTTGTATCGTCCAGATTCTCAGACTCAACGTGATGTTGCCAAGTATTGTTATCATTTTTTTTCTAATGTCATACATGTCGAAAAGTTCGTGAATTCACAGCTAGCCCTATTTTCCTTATGGTTATATAAATATGATCCCTTTTTTTATGCATTGGTAAAATTCGTAATCTGTGTGATTTGAACTGATTTTTTTTTTTATGCTGCTCAGTTCAAAGTGCGGTGTGATAAGGTTAGCTGTGCAAAAAATGACAGCACACTTCACATGCCCCTACGGACTGGTCAACATAACTACGTCTGCTTGCTGTATGACAGTAGACCTAATAAGCTAAACAGTTATAACAACATTTTCAACGTAGGAATATGAGTTTAAAACAAGTTTTCTTTGAATGTTGAAACTTTCGACTGTGTTTAAGCTGCCTGTATGTTGCAAAATGTTTTATAGGCCTAAAAAAATAATCTACGCCATCTGAGATATAATCTGTTATAATGAATTTATTTGTAGAGGATTATGTTTTTTGACGAATACAATAGGAATATAGAATTACAACCAGTTCTTTGAATGTTGAAGTTTTAGGCTACGTTTAAGCTGCCTATATGTTGCAAAATGATTTATAGGCCTAAAAGAATAATCTAAGCCTTATGAGATGTAATGTTACCAATGTTTATATTTGTAGAGATTACCTCTTCTTTGAGGAATAAAAGATGATGATTTTGATTATATGGAGAAGATGACTATTAATCGAAATATCATAAGTTTATATCAAGGCGTATGGAACACTTGTTTTTCAAGTGGTTTAAAATATTATTTTCTTAAAAGTCCTCCTCGCTTTTGGTGTATAATTATCTTTCATAAGGTAACTGAAGAACAAGAATGTGTTGATTACCTTTATTTAAGTTTTTGGCCAGAAATTGTTAATAGAGAGATGTGACTGTTTAATTGTAAACTAAAGAAATCTAATACCTAGGCCTAGGAACAAAGTTTTTTAAATGTTTAAGAATTATAACAATTAATTATGTATGAAAAACCCATTCCGAAAAAATCCAAATATTCCTCTAACACATATAAAGTAAGTGTTTTCAAGATAATTTCATTGTCGCTACTCAGTGTAGACCTACTTATGTTATACCGTGGTGGTTGTTGCACGGACACTAATGACAGATACGTCACACACGCTCCCCTCACACGTTGATATCGTGGGCGCCTTCTACTTTTTGCATATACATATTTAAATTTTTTTTCAGCATTGACGTGTAAAAGCAATCAAATAGGACTATTTCAAATTTTATGTTGGCTTTGGAAGCATTATTAATGTTATGACAATTTTTTTCTTCTTTTATTTATTTGAACTGATGCTTGATGACGACTTCATTTTGGTCAAATGCTTCAGCGATGTGTGAACGAAAGTTTTGGAAACAATGTTCGGAAGATTTTTTCTGAAATTTGCTACACGTGACATTTTCTTACAGTTTTGAAATACATGACAGATTTCACTCTTATGAAACATATTATGGTCCATATTTGTATGCAATAATCGTGTTTCCGCATTGAAATAATAGATATAAAATATGGAGCATGCTAGTTGCCAGTTAGTGAATTTTGAACGAAATCCTATGGAGTCATGTTGCATGAGATTTGAGCATCACTGTACGTCAGAACCGAGCTTGCTGCTTCAATGCAGGCCTTTCTTGTTTCTCTAAGGCGTAACCTGTATTTGTCTCAGTTACCCTCCTCTGTATCGGAGATTCAGAGAACCCGTCTGTTGTCCTCTTCTCCTTTTAGTGATTTCCTTTTTGATATGTCTGTGCTTTCTGAGGTTTTGAAGGAACATCAAGGTGATGCCCTCTTCCCAAGCTCACTGGACCTTATCAAGAGCTTTTTCCTCTGGTCTTCCTCCCATTCCTTCAAGAAGTAAGTGTAAGTTTAGGGCTAGATCTCTACCTTCTGCTCCAGCCCCAACACCTCCTTCTGGCTCGTTTTTGTTTTCCAGAGTACATCTCATTTTTGGTGCCTCTACTTCATCCTCTGGTGGCTCACCGGTTTGAAACGCGGGAGAGGTTCTTGGCGTGGCTCTAATAAGGGCAGAGAAAGAGCTCAACCTCCAGGAGGACCTTCTTCTTCTTCTTCTTCTTTGTCTGTGCGTAAGAATTTTCGGAAGTCGGAAGTCAATCACCTCGCCTGGAGACCGCAGTAGGAGCTTTGTCTCTCCGCCATTGGTCAGCTTGGTAGGGGAGAGCAGTGGATGCTTGGGTGGTGGAGGTCCTGAAGGAAGGTTACGAGATCCCTTTTGTTTCCAGACCTCCACTTTCCAATCGTCCTCTCGAGTTCAGCAGTTATTCCCCTCACTCAATCAGGGGCCCAAGCCTTGGAGAAGGAGCTTTCGGCCCTTCTTGGAGAAGGAT